>NW_018397254.1:8449223-8449339 GCF_002168275.2 Theobroma umbraticum | reverse complement strand
AGTGTTGAACAATCTGTTAGTCATGTTCATACACAAAACGATCTAGCAGAATCATTTATCAAACGCCTTAAATTGATTGTAAGGCCATTACTTATGAAATCCAAACTCCCAATTTC
>NW_018397254.1:8449125-8449213 GCF_002168275.2 Theobroma umbraticum | reverse complement strand
TATGCCATTTTGCATGCAGCAGCACTTGTACGCATCAGGCTAATAAGTTATCATAAATTCTCTCCTATACAATTAGTTTATGGTCAGG
>NW_018397254.1:8448965-8449115 GCF_002168275.2 Theobroma umbraticum | reverse complement strand
TTTTCATCTAAGAATTTTTGGATGTGTGGTATATGTTCCAATTGCTTCACCACAACGCACAAAGATGGGTCCTCAAAGGAGATTAGGAATATATATTGGATATGAATCGCCATTTATAATTAAAAATCTAGAACCTTCAACAGGAGATTT
>NW_018397254.1:8448383-8448955 GCF_002168275.2 Theobroma umbraticum | reverse complement strand
AGGTTTGCTGATTGTCATTTTGATGAAACAATTTTTTAAACATTAGAGGGAGAAAATAAGCAGCTGGAAAAAGAAATATCTTGGAATACATTATCATTATCTAGTCTTGATCCTCGCACAAATTGATGTGAACAAGAAGTTTAAAGGATAATTCATTTGCAGAATATAGCAAATCAGTTGCCAAACGCATTTACTGACCTAAAAAGAGTAACTAAATTTCATATACCAGCTGCAAATGCTCCCATCAAAATTGATGTAGGACAATTTCCTATTGTTAATGAGTCTAAGACACGCCAGAAGCGTGAAAGACCAATTGGTTCCAAAGATAAAAACCTTCAAAAAAGAAAAAGAGCAAATATTCAAGATGATCAAGAAGAGGAAACAAAAACTCCAGAAGAGACCCCTGACATAATTTCAGAAGAAATTCAAGTACCTGAAATTAATAAAAATGAAAAGATCTTAATAAATCATGTCATGACGGGAAAAAGATGGAACCGAAATGAAATAAACGTCGACGATATTTTTACATACAATGTAGCGCTCAATATTATGAAAGAAAATGAGGATCTTGA
>NW_018397254.1:8448112-8448373 GCF_002168275.2 Theobroma umbraticum | reverse complement strand
ATTGAAGAATGTAGATATAGAAATGATTGGCCAATGTGGAAAGACGTAATTAAAGTGGAATTAAATTCACTTGTAAAACGTGAAGTTTTTGGACCTGTTGTCCGTACACCAAATAGTATAAAACCAGTGAGATATAAATGGGTATTTGTGCGAAAACGAAGTGAGAAAAATGAGATTGTAAGATATAAAGCACGGCTTGTCGTACAAAGTTTTACACAAAAACTTGGTATTGATTATGAAGAGACATATTCTCCTGTGGTG
>NW_018397254.1:8447928-8448102 GCF_002168275.2 Theobroma umbraticum | reverse complement strand
CATTTCGTTATTTAATTAGTCTGGCAATACATGAAAATCTCGAAATGCATTTAATGGATGTAGTTACAGCCTATTTATATGGCTCACTTGATAATCATATCTATATGAAGATCCCTGAAGGATTTAAGTTGCCTGAAGCACAAAATTTGAATTCTCAAGAGATTTATTCGATCA
>NW_018397254.1:8447605-8447913 GCF_002168275.2 Theobroma umbraticum | reverse complement strand
TATATGGATTAAAATAATTCGGATGCATGTGGTATAATCGTCTTAGTAAATATTTATCGAAAGAAGGCTATAAAAATGATCCTATAAGAATTTGAGATGAAAGATCTTAGGAAAATAAAGTTTTGTTTGGGACTTCAGATTGAATACTTGACAAATGAAATTTTTGTCCATCAATCTAATTAAATAGCAAAGGTGTTAAAATGATTTTATATGGACAAAGTACATCCATTGAGTTTACCAATGGTTGTAAGATCATTAGATGTGAACAAAAATCTTTTTCGACCTCGTGAGGATAATGAAGAACTTCT
>NW_018397254.1:8447404-8447505 GCF_002168275.2 Theobroma umbraticum | reverse complement strand
ATATTTATCAAATCCACACAAAGCTTGATCCCAGATAGGTTATGTATTCACATAAGGAGGTACAGCTATTTCATGGCATTCTGTAAAACAAACTATAGTTG
>NW_018397254.1:8447327-8447394 GCF_002168275.2 Theobroma umbraticum | reverse complement strand
TAATCATGCAGAAATTTTAGCAATTTATGAGACAAGTCGTGAATGTGTCTGGTTAAGATCAGTAACT
>NW_018397254.1:8447251-8447317 GCF_002168275.2 Theobroma umbraticum | reverse complement strand
GAGAAACGTGTGGTTTGCCAACCAAGAAAAAAATTCCAACAACATTATATGAGGATAATACTGCTT
>NW_018397254.1:8446866-8447241 GCF_002168275.2 Theobroma umbraticum | reverse complement strand
GTTAAAGGAAGGATACATTAAAGGCGATCGAACAGAACATATTTCGTCAAAATTCTTTTTCACTCATGATTTTCAAGAAAATAGTGATATTAGTGTTTAACAAATTCATTCAAGTAACAATTTAGCAGATTTGTTTACTAAAGCCCTTCCTACTGCAACATTCGAAAAATTGGTACAAAAGATCGGCATGCGCCATTTTAAATATCTTAACTAATGCAATTGTCAATGAGAGTAAAATACGCACTGTACTCTTTTTTCCTTTATCAAGTTTTTTTCCATTGGGTTTTTCTTGATAAGGTTTTTAATGAAGCAATATTCCATAAGCGTATTCTTGAAAAGAATTATGTATTCTTTTTCCTTCACTTGGATTTTTTT
>NW_018397254.1:8408269-8446852 GCF_002168275.2 Theobroma umbraticum | reverse complement strand
TTCCTTGTAAGGTTTTAATGAGGCATATTCTTAATATAATGGATATTCAAGGGGAAGGGTTATGAATATTTTGTGAATATTCATTTATATTATCTATATCTAAATTTGATGTGAATCAGATTAGATTAGAATATAATCTATCTAATTTCTAAGTGTTATCTTTATCTTGTAAAGGAGTTATTTGCCTCTAAATAGGCCCCCTTAATTCATTTGTATACACAGACTTCAATAAGATTTCTTCTCTCCCTTAAGTACTTTCTTTCTTCTCTTTAAATATTCTTTCAAGTTATTTTGTTTGTTCTTATAAAGTTATTATTTTTCATAACAATAAAATATTTATTAACAATTTTTAAAATTTTATTTGAGTTTTTATATCAAATTCAAGCTCAAGTTCAAATTGAGTTTTGAAATTTTTTTATAAATTAATAATAATGGAGTCTAATTAAGTTGAACCCAAATAGCTTAATTATATTTCTACTTGATTTTGAGCATAAAAATGTAAAGCTCAACCGAGCTTAGTCAAGTTGAGCTCAAGTTTGAAACTGGATCAACTCGGCTCGACTTGTCTCGACTCGATTATATCCTTAATCATGTGTTAGACACGTGTTACAAGTTGGTACCTAACGTTAGACTAAAAAATATTAATACAAAAAATCATTTTGTTACACCATCAAAAGTATAAAGACCAACAAGATACTTTTCAAATTACAGAGACCAAAAGGATATTAAACTCAAAGTTCAGGGACTACAGAAGTAATTTATACATAATATTTTCAAAGATACCTAAATTGAAAAAAGAAAAGGTCCTACATTTTTCTGGGTTAATTTATTTATCAAGTACAGGCGAGAATCTTCTACTATAATTACCCATTTGCCCTTTAATCTTTATTTTATTGTTTGCCCTTACATCTTGACAATGTGTATAAATTGACCCCCGCACAGTCGTTTGCTCTCCATGTTTCTGGCCATCCTTGCCAACTCTCTAGAAAGTCAAAAAAAAAATGTCTTCCAAGGTCAGCGCCTTTTGCATGATCGTGTCCCTTCTCTTCTTCACATTATCTTGTGCCTCTGCCGCCCGCCCCGAACCTGCTGCATATTCAGATCATGCTACTCCAATCAAAACTCAACATCTGGTACGTATGGAACTTCCTTTGCTTTGAAACAGGATTTCCTCTCCTTATTCTGTTTATATTGATCATTAACAAGCTGATGTTTGGAATGAGTACCCGTTAAGAGGGTGGGTCTTCTGTAAGTTTAATTCTTTTTCTGATGATTTGTTTGTGAACTTTTCAGGATGTTGAAGCAGAGAAGGTTCAGGTGGACGACAGCTGCGAGGGAATTGAGGAAGAAGAGTGCTTGATGAGGAGAACACTTGCAGCTCACATTGATTACATCTACACCCAGAAGACCAAGCCTTGACCTGTCGATTTTGTCATACATAGTTACTTTCTTATAGTTTATTCATAAATTTGTGTCTTCATATGAGGTTCTTTTATCAGGTTCAGATAGTTTTTCAACTTCAGAGAGGTTTTGTGGATGAATACCGTTTTGATTCTTCTATTCATGTAGGAGAATTTTTCTGGTTGTTTAAACCAGTGTAATATATGGCATAGATACTAGTGAAATTTCTATTATATGTTTCAATAATTTCATTTCCAAACATTGCCAGAGGTTTGCGCATCAGTTTAATATTCAATATATGGCATAGTGGGTGTGCTAAATTATGCTAAATTAATATAAATTAAAAAGTAGAGGGCAAAAGAAGTAAATAAGGGATATCAAAGGAAATTAACCATATCTTTTGTCTGAAGAGATCCAAGTCATAACACACTTATCTACCATAATCAAAGACTACATGAATATTAAACATTAGAGAAAAGGAATAATTTATACTATGAAGCATTCATTGTTGTTCGGACAATCCTTCTTGCAGATTCTTTATGCATTCCTGCTCTAATTGGACTAAGGTTTTCTCTTGATGAAATTAATCAGATTAGTAAATTGAAAGCTTATAGGTTTTGTGCATATAATAGCTAATAGCATAATGGCTGAAATGCATCTTCATGGAACGGTGAAAGTGAAGCCAATCCTTCTCTACTTAGCATAAAAAATTGTTACTTGTCAATGAGCAAGACACGTAAAATATTGAAAAAGGTTTCTTGGTTCACGGATGTGTAAGCATTATCTTTCTTATTCCAATGTCCCATTGATGGTAACATCTTCTAGACTTCCAACTGTTTTACCAGGGAAAATGTTTTCTTAAGAAAAAGAAAGAAAGAAAGAAAGAAATGGCTGACTTTTCCATTTTCACATTGAATCCCTTTGTTGTTTTCTTCATCTAGGTTCACCTATTACACTTGATTCATTCTTCTCCGCAATTTTATTGTCGTCTTTCATTGATCCCATTTTCCAAAACATTGTTCATGTATAAAGAATCAAAGGCTTCCTCAATAATGTGTGCATAAAATCCGGTAAAAAAATAATGAAAAAGAGGGATAAAACCTGGTCTAGAACCAATACATTAATTCACATTGTTAACATTGCTAAATTCTTCATTATTTGCCGAAAAAAACAAGGATGAAATAATGAACCAGGCAATGTAAAATTATAATTGGCAAGCAGCATTAATGAAATGTTATCAAGGATTAAGACCCATTTGTCTTTTAGTTTTGGTGCAGGACATTATCTTTGCAATAATTAAATTTTTCATGATTCAAAGCACAGCAATATGGCTTCGAAGGGCTCCACAAAACCTGAGACTGTTTCTGTATATTTATTATCACTAAGTGTGAAGGCACGGATGACCGTTGCGGTTAAATCTTCTTTCATTGATCAAATTAAGCCAATTATAAATGCACTTGATGTTTGGGACGGGGTCCTTGCATTCACATGCCGGCCCTTGTGTCTTGGTTCTCTCTCTTTTTGGGTTGAAAATGATAGCAGGTGTGATATCAATGGAGATTCCTGCCATCCAACTGAGACTTTGCTGCTCCAACCATAGCCACAAGTGCTTTCAAAACTTTCTATGGCAATTCACATAGCGAAATTAATGTGGAATTGGGACATGACATGATAATGCGGCTGTTGGTTTCTAGCCTTTACCAGCTAGTACACGCTTCACGCTTCGATCCACTACTATGTCATGTCCATATATTAGTCTAGTATGGCAATAATTAAACACATGACGATCGCAATCTTTCACATATAAAAAATTGACATTTTTTATGAATAGAATGTTGAGTATACAATTTAAGAAAAGAAATGATAATATAACAACTAAAATTTGATTTAATAGTTATTATTTTCTGTTCTTTTGAATATATATGAAAACTTACGAAGAGAAATAATTTTTTTTCATCTCATAAAGATCATGCATTTCTTTTCTTAAAATGTGCTCATATGATAAATGTGACTTTGGGAGGATTGTTGAAACTCGTTTAATATTTTATTGGAGTGTAACTTGAAAAATCAAATTCATTCATTTGACTAATATGCTTGTGTCATTGGCTTCTTGACCTTCAAAAATTTCAAACACCGATGTCTAGAAAAAGTTCCAGAACGATATTGGCGTGGTTAAGAATAGTATGCAAACATCATTAATCATCTTATCTAAATGAGAAACACCACCAATCCAAATACGAATGAACTCAAAAAAAAATAAAAATAAATGGCAGTTAGAATTTTTTTACCACAAGAGGGAATGTGTTCCTTGATCAGGTTGAATGTTCTTTCGTTTGTGGATTATCACGCTATAACATTATGATGACAATGAAGCAGCTATAGCCCAATTTGCCATGATTGTGATGCAATGATATTTGACCAGGGAAAAGAGTGGTTGTCTCTTGGTTGGCCATTACTCCACTACTTGCCGTTTTCTTCCTTCTTCTAATATATATCTATTACAGGTAGTATCCATCTCATTTCTCATGGATTGGGTTGACAATTAACATTAGGTGATCCGTGATCCCCATGCCGTACCTTATAAGCTGCTTCATCTACTAATTAATTTATCAAGTGTCACATTCTCTTCTGCTTTTGACATTTTGTTAGCAGTTTTTTGCCTCTAAGTTGGTTTTTAATTAAAATAATTCGAAGTGGAACTTAATTTCTTACCTTCTCTTCATTTACCACTTGAGCTAAACTATGCCCTGCAAATCCAAACTTTGTTCGCAGATAGAAATACTCGAGGGCTGGATCAGGAAAAGGTCTTGTCTTCGGGGCAGTTGGCCCATGTGTGATAACTTTCGAGCAATGTTGCTTTGGGCTTTGGCTCATTTCTCTTAGGTACTTGGAGTCTTGCACTAAACCATGGGCCGTACAAAGCACACACGGAGCAGACTGCTTCCGCCAATAGATCTTTCCATTCTATAAAGCAATACCCACAAAGAAACAGAGAAAATCCAAAAAGGGGAAAATGGTGAAAGGAAAGCAATACTGGCTGCTGAAGACAGAACCAGGAGAGTGGTCGTGGGAAGACCAAGCAGCGAACGGAGGTGTAACCAAATGGGATGGTGTCAAGAACAAGCAAGCCCAGAAACACCTCAAGTCCATGAAAGAGGGCGATCTCAGTTTCTTCTACCACTCGGGCGCCAGTGCTCGCTGCGTGGTGGGCGTGGTCAGCGTGGTGAAGGAATGGTACTCAGAGAGCGGTGATAAAAACAGTGAGGTGGTGTGTGGATGTGAAAGCGGTTGGGGAGATGAGGAGGCGAGTGGACTTAAAGGACATGAAACAGGATGGGGAGTTGAAAGGGTTTGTGATGTTTAGACAGCCGAGGTTGTCGGTAATGCCGGTGCCCGAGGGGGTTTGGAAGAGGATTTGTGAACTAGGAAATGGGTTTGAAGGGGATGGCATTGGCAACGATGGTGGTGATGAGGAGGAGGATCTGGGTTAGTTTAGGCTAGGGTTAAGGGGCTTAGAAATCAAGAATGTGGGTCTTTTTGGTAAAAAGAAAAGATGAAATGGTAGCAGTGTGGGAATTGCTGGTATAAGTAAAAGATGCCCCTTTCATTTGTATGTATTTTGTTTAAGGAACAAAAAGGGTGCTTAATTAGAATTTTGCCAAGATGTTGTATTTACGGGTGAAGAAATTAAATATGTTGTTCTATATGCTCTTTTGTATGTTATGGAGTATTTTGGTTTAATAGTATTAGAATTCATACCCTTGTTTTGATAAATTTCAGACCAAGAAACTGCAATTAGGTGCAAGGAGATATTTCCGCAAAAGAGTAATTGGGCAGACAATTTTGGCTAGTACTACTTAGTACTCTTTCGGCCCTGGCATTTTGGTGAACGAATGCAGATGAACTAATGAAGGGCGAATCCCAGTGAAACGTAGCGTTTAAGGACATAAGAAATATGAACGGCGTCGTTTTAGTGAGTGTTCCTGCGATGGCTCTACCGCTTCTTGAAAACCCAAAACCCAGAAAGAGAGTTGCCGTTACTCTCTTGTTTGTTTCTTTTTCCCCAGGAAAAAGGAATCGAATATTCTCAGAAACCAAACGGGGCCAAATATTGGCTTTCGTTTGGGTTTTTTTACCCTGATTGTTGCTGGGAAATGCAAACCTTAGGACCTTTGCGACCTCGATTCACGGAGCTATTGAAGCTTCCTTGGCTTACTAAACCGTTTAACTTGCGGGCATTCTCGTCTACACCTCCTGCTGATTACTCCAACCAGTCCCGCGGTGGCCTTCCTCGCTTCTTCTCTGAAACTCTTCCTTCTTCCAAGGCAATCTCTTTATCAACGTATTTATTTCTTAGCTAAAAGTTGAAATCGTTATCCAATTGTTTGCAAATGTTCCAAGTGCAGGGCGGTGTTATTCGCGTACAAGGAGATGAATTTTGGCATATGACTAAAGTTCTAAGGTTGAAAACTGACGACAGGTACTCCTTATCATCCCTCCATCATATAATTTCATTTTTTTTTCCTTCAAATGTGTAAGTTTTTTCTATTCTAAACTTATAAAAACTCTGGGCTTTGGTTAAAGTAATTTTATTCTTTTAAAATACTGGCGTATAAAGAATAGAGCTCTTCAACGGGAAAGGAGGTTTAGTAGAAGGGTGCATACAAAACATTGACCGCACCGCAATTGATTTTGTGGCTTTGGAAGAACCAAAGTTGGTTCTTCCGCAGAGCCCCCAGTGGCATGTATTTGCTGCTTTTGGTAAGTTTTCAAGTTAAAAGTAAACTTACGTTTGCTAAAATCTACTTCATTTGCTAAGTCCTTTTCCTATTTAGGTTCATTGAAGGGTGGTCGAGCTGACTGGCTTGTTGAGAAGTGTACCGTATGCCTTGAATTGGAAACACAAACATTTTTACCCCTTACATTTTTAAAAAAATTTTGTTATGTTACTTTTCTGTTACTAATTATGTTTTGTTTTCAACATTCTAGGAACTGGGAGCTACTAGTGTAACACCTTTGCTGACAGAACGTTCTTCTGCCATCGCTGACAATCGGGTGGAAAGATTGCAGCGTGTCATTTTAGCAGCAGCTAAACAATGTAACCTCAGTTTTAGTTATATCTATGATGTATTCTCAGATTAATTTTACTTCTTATTTTCATGTTAAACATTGATCTTTGCATCAGTAGAAGTCTGGCTCTATCACTAGGGATATTTTAAGGTGTTATATGTTTTTCTTCTTCTTTGTTATTTTTGTATTTTTATGTTATTACCCCTATATGTTGTTCAACACTCTTGTGAAGGCTGATGTCCTTTTACCTCTTGTGAATTGTGATTCCATCTTCTTGTAGGCCAACGGTTGCATGAAATGAAATTGAATCATCCTATGAAGATTGATAATCTTGTACCTGTTGTGAGTTCTTCTTCCTTTGCATACTTAAGTGGTTATTGTATTCTATTAATGAGTTGTGCACTAACCATAGCAATTATATCAAATGATCAATCAAATTTTTATTTGTTGTTTCTTCATTCGCGAGACAATATTTTTGTGATGCTGATATGAAGATTTTCAACATATAATTTTATTAGCAAGCACCAGCTGAAGTTTATGAGTGGTTTACTGATTTTGGTTATATTTTCATCTGTTATCGGGTTGTGGTTCCTTAAAAATAGTTGTTTTATCATATATGGTTCACTTTAATGTATTCAAGATAAGTGATTTTTTTTTTTCTTTCTCATATTTTCTTGAACTTAAAACTCCTTTCCCCCTCCTTTGTCTTTATAGGTTGCCAAGTCGAAGCTGTCTTTTATAGCCATAGCAGAAGCTACTCCTCTTGTTGGTGCATTGACTTCAACAAGAACAGAATCTAGTGGGCTAATAATAGTTGGACCAGAAGGGGGTTAGTATGCACAACATATTAATCCTCCTACCCTTTTACTGCATATGTAGGTGTGAATGGTCATTTGTGGCAAGAAATTAGCACTCTAAAAAGAAATCAAAGATGAAAGTTTTAGAGAATCAGTGGAGTTGTGCATTATGAGCCCAACAGTTCATATCCTTATTTATAGTTTTGGAATTATTTTTAAGATTGGATTTCTTCGAAAATGACCAGAGGCATGCTTGACATTGGTTCCTTTAATTGAGTTTTTCTGATTTCTTTTGGAAAACAAAAAGAAAGTTAGTATTACTTATTGTCATTCTGGTGCTTCAGATTTTACAGTGAAAGAGGTGAATATGATTATTGAAGCAGGTTCTACAGCAGTTGGTCTTGGGCCTCATCGATTGCGTGTTGAAACTGCAACTATAGCTATTTTGGCAACCCTAATGCTATGGTCTGACTCACAGCAAATCACCAACCCCTAAGCACTAGTGCAGGTGGTTCTTATATTTTTGTCTCCTACTTTTGCCTCGCAACTTCTATCCCATCTACAAACCTTATTGTCTTAGTTAATTTATATGTTGGAGATAAAGTGAATGGACCAGGAGATGATAGTTCCCTTTCCTATGGGACACTAATGTGAATGGATGTAATGATTCATACATCATAATGGCTGGAAGAGGGAAAGGATGTAGAATAACTTGCTTCTTTTTTGCAAAGATGTGAAGTACATTATTAGTTTTATTGGTATTTGCATTTATCTTCCTTCTGTTCCGTGATTTTTCTTAAGCTAGCAATTTTTATTCAAGGTTTTGGTGAATGTTCCTATTCTTTTGGTCTCCAGAGAAAGAGAATGACTGCAGTCACTTCATTTAAACTTGACTGTACTCTCTGTGAATTGTTATACTCAAACGTTTATAAGAAAAATTTTATGCATTTCCAAAGTTCTGATTATTTTCTAAATCTTTTTTCATCATCCAGCCAGGTTGGGATGAAATAAGTGTTTTTGTCTTGAAAATTAGGTCATTAAATAAAGACTAATTTGTTTGAAGACCAATTAAAAAAACACTATGATCATATTAAATTAGTCAGTATCATGCTGTAGCAAGAAACTTGAAATTCCTATATGGTAGGGCGAAAGGTCAGAGCAAAATATTATATGAAAAATATAAGTTTACTGACATTTTAAGAATGATGTCTGGCTGCACTTACCAGTCATACCGTTCAATTCTTTGAAATATTATGACACAAGATTCTGTTTGTGCGAATTTATTGAATTAATTTTTCCAGTGTTGAATTTTGAAAATTAAATCAGCAATATCCCCGATAGTCTATGTGTCCCTTTCAGTAATGAATTCTCTTTCTATAAAAGCTAATTTAATATGGAGCCTTCATTGTGAAAAGAGAAAATGTAAATTGCTGAGCATTTGTTTCTATATTAATCTATGCTTCCTCTTGATGCAGGTCCAGAGTTGTCCTTTTGGCACGAGTGACTGTCACTTTTCTTTTGTTGGGAAATTTTGCAATCGAATCGATTTGCTTCAGGCAAATTTCTTCCCTTTGTTTTTATTTTTAACAATTACCAATATTAAGCTTCAATTTCGTTGTGCTAGCAAAATTTTTTGTTCATTAGATCTGACTAGATTTAGGTTAAGCTCAGGTTATGTTTGTTATGGAATTCATCACTATTATAAATTTATTTATTCCTCATCTTCCTCAACTTTTACGTTATGTCTTGTTCCTTGCATATCCCTATATCTTATGTTAGAAATCTAATCTCGAGTTGTTAAGCATATAGTGACGTTTACTTGGGGTTAATGCATTATTATACTATTGATTTTGTGTTTGAATATGAATTTACTGCATGTGGGGGCTTTGCTTTGGAGTTAATACGACTTTAGGCATGTTTTTCGTTTTACGGGTTGCTTTCTCTTTAATCTCTCCCTCTCCCTCTCCCTCTCCCTCCCTCTCTACGAGAAATATGTATGTGTGTATGTATGTATGTTTGTGTGTGTATATATATATATATATATATATATAAATAGATTTTTGGCTGCGGAAAGAAAAAGAGCTTTACTAGGGAAGGTCTTTTCCTCATATGAGGATTCTTCAAGAAAAAAAGAAATGGTATTCAAAAGGTTGTTCAATAGAGATCATTTGACTTGAAGATTTTCTAAGTCTTGTGATCCTTAATAATTTAATAGTATTGTCCTAACTCTACTGTCCGTGGGCGGCTGTTGCATTTTAGTCATAAATATTTATTTTGGTAAGCTAAGGCATTTATGGGTTATGTCCTGCACAAGTTATCCCATTCTCTTCTGGTTCTATGCACTTATGGCCTAAATATGGCCCGTATACGGGCTCCCATGAACTTCGCTTTGAATTATCGACACTTGATAGATTTTGTACATTCACAAAATTCAAAACCCATGTCTCTGCTCTTCAAATTTTCTTTTTGTTCCTGTACTTGGCTATTTCCCCTTTGCTGATATTTGCAAGACAAAAAAGAATTACCTAGTGGAAACTACTCAATTTGATGGACTGGGGTAAGAAAATAATCTGAATCGGGTGGCATTATGATAATATCTTCTTCAAGACAAAAATTGTTTGAAGCAATTTTGCATACGAATAAGCTGTCTGAAATCAGTTGCTTACTCTTGGTGACTAAGCCCCGACGTGGGTTCGTAACTATTGCACGTGTGCATCAATAAAATCCAAGTTATCTCAGGGTCGGGGATGCCTAGGCCACGTGAAATGTTCTTGCTTGAAAAAAACACCTCTGTTAATGCCTCTACAAAAATCTTATCTGACTCTGACTTTTTTATTTGATATATAAATCATATTATGGTATTAATTTATTTATGTAAAAAATTCATTTATATTCAGAATAATACCAAATGTCAACAGTTAAGGTCTTTGCATTTTTTATGACTATTGTTCTTGCAAAACCATTCCAAGACTGCAATTGGTAGAAGTCAAAGAAATCGTAATTAGTAGCACATTGATGACTTAAATCTGGAATTTACTTCAGTCATGCTTAAATAGATTTGTGGCCACAGAAAAGTCTTATAGGATTGCGGCATGCCCCAATAGTAGTCATGAATGTCCGCACCGTCGAGAAATGGAGACTAACAAAGCAAAAAATCAAAATTGATCCTTTATTCAGTGTTGCTTTCGAATCCCTTATGCATGAAAAAACACAAGTGGTGGTGGGGGGGATGGAAGAAGAATGGCTTCCCTCTCCTCTAAAAAGTCTAATGGCCAATCCCAGCAAGAGGAAAAGCCGTGTAAGTTTTTAGGTTGTGAATACCCAAATTAAGATGCTATCATTGATTGTCAATTTAAGATGGTAATTAAAAGCATTAAATTTATTAATAGAAAAAAGGTTGGATAAATTAACTGATTTAGACTTTCCAAATAAATTTCCATCAAGAATCTAAACAGGCTCACGCTTTACCATAATTACTGCTACAATTAGTTGTCATTCGTTTGT
This sequence comes from Theobroma umbraticum, assembly GCF_002168275.2. NCBI lineage: Eukaryota > Viridiplantae > Streptophyta > Magnoliopsida > Malvales > Malvaceae > Theobroma > Theobroma umbraticum. The sequence goes on along the minus strand of NW_018397254.1, from coordinate 8,436,080 downwards.
TATACTTCAACGACCCTTTTGATGCAGCCAGCCGACTATTTTTCATGAAAGAAGTGCCACAATCCAAGTGTACAAGAAGAGCAAGAAGTACTTGGTTCGTGCCGTCTCCTTATCTTGTCTAAAATTTTGAAGAGAGGAAACAGAGAAATAATAATGACTGCAGCTACAAGTAATTGTACAAATAATAAATCTTATTTGGATCCTTACATTTTCTTTTCTTTAATACTTAGACATATATATATATATATATATATATATCCGAAGTACTGAATTATCCCCAATATCCAGGGAAAATAACATCTTTGTACTCTTTGCCACTAGTTTTAATGTCAAAATAATTGCACTTACGAAAAATTGTCAGATGCTACACGTGGCATGAAAAATTGGAAACTTTAATTTCACTTTTTTTTTTCAAGTGTTTGATTTTTTTTTTTTGTTCTCTTGATCCGTTGTGAGTGCTCTCTTGTCTTTTTTCTTGTTTATAAAATTTATGTGTTCAGCACTTTTTTTTAAGTACGATTTCTGTACTAGTGTTAGTAATTAATTTTTTATTCTAGTATATTCGTCATATTTTTTTTGCTTTATAGAATATATTCATTATTATACCTCGTGATTGTATATTATTTTTATGATTGATCAGGTACTAAGCCAGCCCTTGTAAGAGTACGTTGCTTTTCAAAATAAAATGAAAATCATATCATATTCGTATCGTATAGTTGAATTTGACGAGCAAATCAGCATCCCCACGCCAAGTACACACTATCATCATTTCTCTACCACAAAGGTCAGTCAGAAACACTTGGCCAATGGCAATCTCGCAATTTTTTTCAACATCAAGCCCATTTGGCCCCATCTAACTCCATAAAAACCTGGTTAAGTTTCGGTACTCTAAACTCGAAAACACAAATCCAAGCAAAATCAAAAGGCGAAGCAAGATGCAGGAGCTGTAAGAAACGAGAGAATCCTTTTTGTCTCTTCCCGTAATTTTTGTACTTTGTTTCTTTTTGGTTCATCGAAATCCGAAATGGCAAACCAGTTGGAGAACTTGGTGCAATCAATCAAGTCCAAGGTAAGGGCCCTGAAGAAGTCCAAGAAGCCATACATAAAGATGGACAAGAGCTCAAGCGTGAAGGTCGAGATCCGTAGCAGGAAGGCAAGAAAGCTTATAGACAAGACTTTGAAGGGCGCTGACCGCCCTGGAAAGCGTAGCATTTCATGACCCTTTCTTCTATTTCTATAATCTTCTTCTTCTTCGTAATCAGAAGAAGAGAAGTATGTTTCCGTTTCTCTTTTTCATTTGCTTGTAGATACCTACTTTGATCAATTAATTAGCTTCACTGATTTAGAACTTTTAGATATCGTCTCTTCTGCTCTTTACTGTCTCCCTTTTTGGTTATGTTTTGGTAATGTTGGCCTACCGATTCTGTGTTTCTTTGGACGTTACAAGATAGTGGAGCCGTCTCGGATTGGCAAAGAAGAAAGCAACTTCTTCGTTTTCTGAACCTCTGGTTTACGCTTACGTTTCTGTTATTCTCTGTTTCTATGATGAAAGGATCTAACTAAGATGAGAGTGCAACTTTTGTGAATATACCAGTTTCCTGGTTCTCTCTCAATCTGTCTTTTCCCAATTCATCCGATAATGACTATAGCCAGGCTAACAACCAAACTTTTCTTCCTTCCACTCTGTGTCTTCTAGTGAAGAAACAGCAGATAAAATATGATTCAAATTCTCCTTGGCAACCAACAAAAATTACCTGTAGTTGATAAACGATAAGCTCGCCGTATTAGGTATTGACAAGCACTTCAACTTGTTGGTTTATCTTTTGACAAAACACTAATTTCCGGTTTATTTTCAGTCAAAGTATCAAAAGGTTAAAGGAAAAATTGGTTTAATCGTCTTCTTTTTCTTTTCTTCCCTCTGTATTTTCCTGGTAGCGAACCAAAAGCAAGGCAAGGAGAAATGCTATGGTGGGAATCGTTGACTTGTGCGAGGCATGTGTTTAGACTCTTTGAGGTTGCATCAGAACCGTACAAATGGAGTAGATCCAAGTAGCTTTCAGAGGAGTACAACACATGGTTCAGTATGGGTGACAATTGAATTGCGGTTTCCCTTCGATTTTACCTTTTCATTTTGTCAACGTGATTTATTCTTCAATTAATAAAGGTAGAGCAATTTTTAGGATGAAGGTACATCCATTTCTAAATCAAATATTGCCGATTCCATCAAGGTAAGAGATAAGGGTGGATTTTAGGTTAATAAAAAAAAGTTTTTTTTTAATTATTTAGTAGATATATTTTTTAAATTAAAAATATAAATTCATGATAAATGATATTAAAATTGATCAAAATTTTCATCGATGTGAGATTTTTGTGAAAAATAACAAAATCGAGTTAAATTTGAATCAAAATTCAATCCCTTTCTTTTATAAATAAAAAAGTCAATCAAAATGTTACACGATTTGTTAAAAAATACAATAAGTTTTGAATATATAAATAAAAGTCTTTATTTACTTCACAGGTATATTTTTTAATTAAAAACATAAATATGTGACAAATAATATCAAAGCCTATTACAAATAAATTGGATGGACTTCACAATAAGATCTGAATTATAAGGTCCCTGCTAGTTACAAACTCGTAATTAAGGCTTTTTAAAAAAAAAATTTAGTAAGTGTTTATAAACATTAGGTTAACCTACTAAAGAGGATGATGTTTTAAAGCACATTTTTCTTCGAATTAAGTTCTTGTTTAATGCAATATGCTCATTAAATTTGAATTGGCCCTTTGGTGTTATTTCTTCTACAGGATGCACCTAAATTAGAATGCAAATCCTCTACCTTGATCCTGATTTTAAAATCATGTCATTTATGCATTTGACAGTATTGTCTTCTCTGTGTTTGTGGGGAAAAAAGAAAACCAAAGAAAGAAAGAACTTAATAGAGCTTTGGTACGTGTGAAAGGGAGAAGATTTACATAAGATAGTTAACTCAGTCTTAAACCAGATCAACCTTAAACGAAAAACGTATGTGCGCTTCTACCATGAAACCAGATCAAACTTAAATGAAAAAAACAAGTTCATTTTACCGTCAAACCAAATCAGTCTAGTCTTTCTTATTTTTAGATCTTTATATGATATGATTTTGGGATATTAAGTTCTTTTTTTTTATTTTTTGTTTCATTTATCATAAATATTAAAAAAATATTATCAAAAGGACAGATGATATGATTTTAAAATCAAGATAAGAAAGATGGCATGAGTTGAGATAGAAGACTTGCATTCCGGATATTAGGAGTTCTAATTTAAGTTTAAGATTTAAAGGATGGTAGGCGCCTATATTCTAAAAAAGGGAAAAAAATACCGTTGGGTGTTTGTTTCTACTGCCGGATGCATCTAAATTAGGATTTCCTTGGTATTTATAAAACCATTCACTTTGAAAAGATGGGAATTGCTTTCCTTTATTGTTCCCCAACCTCATCAAGAGATGCAAATGTGGCTTCCTTTTGAAGCATATGAAAGGCTACGGTTGAATTTTTTTAATTTTCATAAGTTAATTATATAGTACGGGAAGTCCTATCCCTCTTTCCCATTTTTATTTTTGGGATAATCTCTAAACCATTTTTTTCCTTTGAAAGACTCTAACCCATTTTTTAAATTATAAGAACATTTAAATAAATATACGAGAGGAATTTTTTTTTTTTGAAAAATAAATACGAGATGATTGAGTTTGAAGAAAGCGTTGGACATAAATTTTTTTTTTCAGACCTCATACACAGTATCCTATGCTTATACTGCTGTTGTCTTTAGTTCGTTAGTGTTTGAATTTGGTACATTAATAGACAATTGGATAACCCTCTAATCGTAATGCATATCCATTCATGCCTCTGAAATTTTAAACAGCAGTCAACATTTAATATTAAATTGCATTATGTCATTTATCCTGTCTTCTGATGGCTTGTTTTGATGAGAATGAGTAAGCCCATTATTAATTTTTGGGCTTGACAGTTATCGACAACCATTTCTCATTTATCTAGCCTTGAGCCTATGCCCATACTGGCACAACGCCTGTTTTATTATTTACTTGAAGAGGAAAGCCTTTGATCCCATGTGATCTGTAAGCCGAATAATTATAGTTATAGCGTTTCCATCTGCACATGAATTTGTCTTTAATAAAGATGAACAGCCTTAAACTATCAAGAACAAAGTTTTAGTTATATTTACTTGCAATTCCGAACTGAATTTAAGGTTACTATATCACTTACAATAGTCATTGGATATTTAAATCATTTTAAATCTCTCTTACTTAATTGACAATAATTCTTAAATGTTCACAAAATTATCACAGCATAGTCAATATAAAAATGCAAGCAATTGGAGCTCAATCCAAACTAAATTTTAATTGTAGGTTATAGATTGACATTTCCGGTAGGAAAAGAAACCAAGTAAGAATTTAAGAGATGGAGTGATTTGATCCAACATCACTTAATTTCAGTCTTTCATGTCTATATCCAATGGCCTTCACTAGCGATACACTACAACATTCCTCCTAGCTGCGTAGCTTCTACTTCGCGGATACAGCAAATCTGCCATAGCATCAATCTCTTCTTCCTCAAAGGAACAAGGCTTGTCCTCGTCAATTCTCCCAATCTTTCCAATCCCAACACTGTAGCTTCTCATCCCCATCCCACCGGATCCCGCGGTGGCCTGTCTCATTCCTGATGATTGCACCTTGCTGTCTATCCCTCGCTTAGATGCCGCACGAAGCAGTTGTCTAAACTCTTCATCGTCGCTTGCCTTAGAGGAGTTGACACTGAAGCTCTTAGGCAAGCGTGAAGCTGCAGGAGGAGCAGGGCAAACCACCCCACCGCCACGACCAACCCCGCCAGCGCACTCCTCTATTCTCTTCACGTAGAAGTCTCTTGCCTTGCTTAGAAGTCTGATGGGTGAACATACGATTTTCATTAACTTCCTTTGCTTGTTTGCTTTGCATCCTTTGCTTCTCATTTTTGGACCTGTGCTTGTGCTTCTTCTGCCTGAAGAACGGGGTAGCTAGCTAGTGATGTAGAAGTGAACCGATTTAATTATTTTGACCAAGAGCGAGATTCCTTTTAAATTTGAGGCAAAGAGCAGACAATGAAGGGTTTATATAAAGGTGATGTCGTGAACTCGGTTATCCATTATGGACTTGTTTCTTGGAAGGAACCTGGAATTCAAGGTCGTCTAATTGAAGCGGTAAGGGGCGTGTAGACTATTTCAAATGAAGGGGGCATGTGAAAATGAAAACTTCAATAGTAGGCCAAAATTGAAAACAAAGAAAAGTAGTAATAAAAAACCCAAGTTGACCTAAAAGGAAAACTGCGTAAAAAGCAGGTGATTTTGACTCTACCAAGCTGGGCATTGGGGTCTCAGGATTCTCTCCAGTGGTATCGTGTGCATTTCGATTGAAGTGAGTAGGCAATTCAACCAGGAACCTGATTGTTTTTTTTTTTTTTTGGTTTGAGAAAAATCATAAGGTTTGAAATTGACTTGTTAATTGACATTTTCCCAAAAGGAGAACAGGCAAAATGGAGAGGAAAAACATAAAGTCAGAGTGCCGTTCACATCCAAATCTGATTTGGAACACCGTACGTCCAATCCGTTTGCAAAAGTCCAAGGGACACAGCATTAAAAATGAAAAATGAGCTAGGAAAGTTTTCCTGGAAGTTAATACATTAGAGGTTAAGAATTGTGTCAAACATAGAGAAGGAGAAAAAAACCATGTGCATAAGGGATCAAAACAGAATACCATTTGTTAGTATTGTTGTTTTCGCAATTGGTTAATACGCGTACTATCTGTGCGTCACATTCTTCCCCTCGTTTACAGTATGATACTACCGAAAAAGAAAATTTCTTTTATATACTAGTTTGTTTACAAACAAATTTAAAAAAGATAAAATATTTTAATCTTTTAAATTTTAATCGAAATTATACTAAAATTTATTAATTTTTACAAAAACCACTACATTTTAAAACTACAAATTCTGTTAATAAAAATAATAAATAAATTAAAATATTATTTTTTATTAATTTAAAAAATTGTTATCATATTTTTTAAAAAATAATAAAAATATGCTAGCTTCCCTTGACAGGTGAGCACCGGTGCTCCGCTTGGAGAGCCCGAGCGTGGCTCCCTAGGAGAGCCTCGGGTTCCCCAAGGGGAGCGCCAGGTGCTCCCTTGGTAGCTCGATTCGGGACTCCTTCGCTCCCTTGGTGAGCCCTCGCTCCCAAATCAAGCTCCCTGAGGGAGCCCGTGCTCCCTTTGGGGAGTTTTTTGTTTTAATTAATAAAAAAATAAAAAATTATATAATTATAATTATAAAAATTATAAAGATAAAATTATTTTTTTATTCTTGTCGTGTTAGCAAATTGATAAAAATATTAATAGTTAATTAACGATTGAATTTACGTGTTTAATGAAAAATAATTATTTGAAGTGGGTTATTTATTTTTAAAATTAATAAATTTTCTTGTAATTTTGATTAAAATTTAAAAAAATCAAAATATTTTACCCATTTAAAAATGATCAAATGTCCATTAATAAATAATAAAGTAAAATATCCTTAAGCTTTTAAATTTTGATTGAATTTACGTTCATTAGTTTTCAAAATAAACATTTCGTCCCAATAATACAAATATCATTAACCGAAATTATAAAAAAATTAAAATATTATTTTTATTAATTTAAATTTTATTATTATATTTTTAAAAAATACAAAAAATAGACCAAGAAAGGACAGCATTGGCCAATGCTCCTAAGGAAGGCGAGCACCAGACCTGTGCTCTCACATGGGGGGCTTTTTTAAAAAATTAATAAAAAATTATAAAAATAATTATAAAAATTAATAAAATATAATATTATTTTTTTATTTTTATCACGTTAGCAAGTTAACGAAAATATTAATAATTGACTAACGATTGGATCTACATATTTAACAAAAAAAAATTTTATATAAAATATTTGTTTCGAAAACTAATAAACTTTCGTATAATTTCGATTAAAACTTAAAAAAATAACAATATTTTACCCTAAATTATATAAATTAATGTAATTAAAAAATAAATAGATATTCAATATATAAATTCTCTAGTGAGATTTAGATATAGAACTAGTTGCCAAGTTAAGCCATCGGAGAATTAAATTTTAATAAATGGATAAAATTCACTTCTCTTTTGGCTGGAAATGCTCAGTTAACACAAAAACTCCTTGGAATTAAGGAAGGAACCATCTACCTCTCATCCTTGTTTTGTTGTTAAAATGGGTGTTTGATAGCTAATTTTGGAGATATGATCAGAGCCATTCTTTTTTCCTGTTGACAGTTGAATGCCTAATTATCCATTGTTCAAGGATTTGACTTTGATAGTGCTATGAGACAATGGGCAGGTCATGCTTTCAATGGACCCTTGTGCTAACCCCATTTTTAGCCTACTTTCAAAATTCAAGTCCAACGAAAACAGTGAAAGACCAACTCTCCTCCTTTATATGTACAAATGCCCATCTTCATTCTATTCTTCACCACACAGTTCTCCAAATCTTCCAACTTCTTCATTTCTGCGTCCGTACAAGGGCTTTGGGTAACAAAGAGTTACCGGTGCAGAAAAATGAGGAGGAGCAAGGCAGAGTTACAAAGTAAATTCAAGCAGTACATGTCAAAGCCCATGAGCAAGGCAGAGTTACAATGTAAGTTGAAGCAGTACATGTCAAAGCCCGTGAAAGCTTTAAACAAGGCAAGAGACTTTTACGTGAAGAGCTTGGAGGAATGTGCTAGTAAGGTAAGTTACGGTGGCGTTATCGGCTGCCCTGCGTCTCAAGTTTCACGTCTGCCAAGGAGTTTCAGTGTCAACTATTCAAAGCCGAATAATGAAGAGAAATTCCTGAATTTCTTAGAAGTTATGTCGAAGAAGAGATCAATGGAGAGTTCGGAGGAGTCAAATTTGCAGCGAGAGGTGATGATTGATCCGTATGGTGGTCTGAAGAGAAGTTATAGTGGTAGCATTGGCCTGGCGAGAATTGATGAGGACAAGCCATGCTACTTCGAAGAAGATGCGCTGTATGCTAGAAGCAGAAGTTACGCTTACAAGAGAAACTATTATTGAAGGATGAAGGATCGGAAGCTTTTGGTTTTATGAATAAATTGAAATCAAGCATCAGACCCATTAAACATGCATTCTTGATTTTACTACTTATTTGGTTTTTTCCGTTAGGTTTCCAATGGGAACTGGAAAATGTAAAATTATTCTGTGGGTGTGAAATCATTGTTTCTTTAGCTTATTTATGCTATGTATTTTTTAGTTTGAATGGGTGTTTAAAAATCTCTCTAACCTAACTTGTTTTTAATGAATTTCTAGTTGTCAATTTATTTATGACCAACACAAAATCAATCACAAAGCAAGATCCTTCCCTTCCTTGGGAAACTTGTTACTATTGGATAGGTTGGAGCTATAAATACTCAAAATCAAAGGAGCTTCAAACTCTGTTCAAAGATAGCACTGAATTCATCCATTGGCTTCTTGTTTAAGGCCAAACCGATCTCAATTCCACCCTGTTCATCTCTACACTCCGCAAGAGATATAGTCTCATTAGAGTCGATGTGAACCAACTCGACCTTACGAGGCCTTCCCCACCCAAAATTAATATCATAGACATATAATTTTGGCGATCCAGAGACAGAAACAAAACGCCCTGATCTTGTTCTTTCCATAATAGTTGTTATCCAACTCTCCACATCTCTCAACCCACGATTCTCAGTTTCTTTAACTTTGTTCCCAATTGCTTTCGCCGCCAATAGAATCCCATTTTCTCCTATCAGCTCACTTTTCTTGACTTCTGCAATACCTGGTTTTAGGCAATTTCCTAAATATGTTTCCGGAATTGGAAATTCCAGGCGGTTACGGCAATCAAAGGGGAACTGAAAGTAGTAAAACTTGTTATCATCAGCATCTGATGAGTTACGAGTAAAACTTTCTTGTGACTTGATCAAACAAACCCATATGAAGGCACATGTCACCACAAAAGTTGATACGTGCAATTGCTCTGAATTGGCTGCTGTGACCAAATCCTTGAGTTTCTCGACATGGGCTCTACCCAACAAAAATGTGGCCCGAACCTTATCCGCTGCTGCAACATGGGTTTGGCCAGAATTCTCATTATTCGTTGCTACCCAGTTCCAGTAAATTTTCAAGTGAAGGGACTCTGTCCCATCAGGATCCTTGATGACATCCTTGTTCCACGAAGGAAGTGATTTTTCAAGGCAAGACAAGTCACCACCATCCGCCCTATGAACAGACGACCAAGACCTAATGAAATGCATGAACGTTTTCCCATCGCCAACCACGTGACAATAATTGGACCCAATGCAAATGCCAGAGTTTGGAAACAAGGTGACTTGAAAGGCTATGACGGGGAGGACACGAGTACCATCTTCTGCCACGGGCGCGGTTGGCAGCCGTGGCGCAAAGGGACGTAACAATTTAACATCTCGCGGATAATGGGCAATAACATGGTTGAAATCTGCAGAGGATTCAACGACCGTGAAGGTAACAAAATCACCATCTTCGTAATGGAGATAAGGCTTGCCGGGTGGTGGAGGGCACATAAGCTTGGCTGCGTATGGAAAGAAATGTTGGAGAGTCAGGGAAAGAGAGTGTTTTAGCAGTGGGAGAATGGTATCCATGAAGTACAAGGTTGGGTATGGGAATTCGTAGAAGAAAAGGCGTTGTATATTAGGAAAACCAAACCACGGCAGATCAAAGAAAGTGAGACGAAGAGAGGTTGTGCGAACTGAGCCTGGAGGCGGTGAAACATGACTGCTATCGAGAACCTGCAATTCCTCGTTGGCTTGAGCCATTTTTTTTGGAGAGAACAAGAAATTATACACAAGCTAAATATATAACTTTAACTTGGGACAGAATGTATACTGGCTGCACGTATAAATAGATGTTCAGATTAAGATGAAGCATCGTGGACATAAATATCAATGGACCCAGTTGGAATAAATTCCATTCTTAGGAAAGATTTTGAATGGAATAGATGCGGATGGTGAAATTATTGAAGCGGGGACGGGTTGGATACAAAGCAAGACAGAATAAAAATGGCTTAAAAAGTAGATAAGATTTAAAGAGGGACCAAAAATAACGCAACTTAATTACTTTACTATATATAAAACAAGAATATTTATGTCCGAATCGGGAAATATAAATAATTAATTTTATATAAATATTGCAACTTGCTTGTACTTTTTCTTCTCTTAGATAAGTTTCGATGTTTTAAATTTAAATTGAGCTTCCAAGGAAGATAAAACAAAGAAATAAGTTTTAAAAATTAGTGAAATAATTATAATTTTTTTAAAAAAAATTATTACATTTAATTAAGTATTTATATTTTCATTTTGAATTAAATAAATTTTTAAATTAATTATTTATTAATTAAAATATTATAAGTAATTTTTTATGTCAAGTAATGCTAACATGAAAGATGCAAATGTCATTTACATATATTATGTTACGTCAACCTATCACATCATCATCCACTATAACTAGTCAACATGTGATGCTTGTATTACATAATATAAAATAATAAGTGATATTTTAATTAATAATAGTTAGTCATTAATTAATAATAAGGGTCTATTTAATTAAAATTAAAAATAAAAGAGATTGATTAAATGTAATAAAAAATAAAAATTTATTTAAATTTTTTTAAAGAATTTAAAAGGTTTTTTTAAATGTTAATACTTAAAATTTGAAAATTGATCATATCAAAATATTGGGAGATTTTATTTTGCTCACAGTAAAGACAACTTGAAGATCAAACATGCAAGTTGTGCTACTTGGATCTGGAAAACAAATATTCCCCATTGCAATTTCTATAGGTTGACTTGAAACAAGTACAACAAAGCATGTTTCAGCAGCATTTTTGTTTGGGCAAAATATCCTAATCTCTTTAATTTTGATGAAAATTACATAAAAATTTATTAATTTTTGAAATGAATATTTTGCCCTAAGACTACAAACACCATTAACAAAAATAACAAAAATTCTAAGATGCACTTTCATTTTCATTAATTTAAAAAATTATTCTTATATTTTTAAAAAAATAAAAAAATAAGTGGCACCTGATGCTCCCCAAAGGAAAGGAGCACTTAATGCTCTTTTTGGGAACCCGATGCCCCTCATCGGTAAGTTTTTATTTTAATTAATAAATAATAATAAAATTATAAAATTATAATTATAAAATTATCTTTTTATTCTTGTCACGTCAGCAAATTGACGAAAATACTAACAGTTGATTAATAGTTAGACTTATGTGTTCAACGAAAAATATTTTTTAAAAATAAAAGTGTTCATTTCGAAAATTAATGGACCTCCGTATTATTTTGATCAAAACTTAAGAGGATCACATTATTTTACCCTTTTTTTTTTTATTTAGAAAGATGGAACTAAAAAGCTTAAGAAATTATATAAAAGAATTTTAATAAATGGAATGAAGCTATTCAAAACAAAGATGACCATATAATAGTGCCATTCCATAAGCAAATATGATTATTGCATTACACTCTAACATTTGGTTCATTGATAAGTACATGATCTTTCTCTTAAAAAAGTAAAATTCAAATCTTTTTTTTCATATATATATATATATATATATATATTGCATTCAGGTTATTTTTAGGGTTTGTTAATGGATTGCCTACAATGTAATGTTGCGTCAAGAAAATCGGATCAACTTGAACAGGATCTATGACTAAGAATCAATGGTTCAAGACAAGTAATATCAGTATTAAGTAGGATATATTTTATCTACAGATTAATTGGTTCATGTCCAATTTCAAGTCCTACAAGAAATTAGTTACTACATTTTTTTAAATTTGAAGAAAAATTATGAGATTTTTGAAAAATTATTCCAACCTACAAAATGAGAAGAATGAAAAGAATCAAATTTTTTGTTGTAATTTCGGCATTGATTAATGACCAACATCACTCACTATCAAGACACATCAGTATGTCATGTTAGAAATTACCTAAGTGAAGAATGATTCATGTTATTAAGATTATAAATAGTTATATTTCTATTAATCTTAGGAGTTTATTTAATTCAATACAAAAATTAAAAGACATGTTTAAACATAATAACAATTATAAATGTTTTTAAATAATCGTGTATAATTCATAAACACATTTAGTTAGTAACCTTAAAATTTTCAAATCACAAAATATAGTAGGTAAAGATTAATCATTGCTACCGAGAAAAGCAATCAAATCATTTGATAAAAAAAAAAACCTCCTTTGATTCCTAGGGAAAACATTAATAATTAAAATCTTCTATCAACAATATTAAAAATTATACACTAGTATTCTGGCATGGCATCTGTAGATGCATTTATTTAATTGATTAATATATAAGAAAATAGGATCCATTTATTTTGTTTTGATGTAAAATGTTTTTTGGAAAATATTTTGAAGATTCATGGTTGTCTGGAAGATAAAAAATTTATTTCAAATATAAAAGTCAATGAGAAAAACAACCATTGACCATGAAATATGTTTTACCCCCAATGTCTTAAGCCTCAGAGGAGTGTAAGATATTTTCCAGAAAATATAAAAAAAACTCTTATACTGAGTCTAAGTATATAGATTTGATGAATATTACTATTTAACTTAAATATTTAAAAAGTTAACAATATATTAATATTTAACTTAAATTTTTTTAATTTAAAATATTAATATTTAAATTATTCAATACTATTAAAACTAAAAAATATTATTTAATGAAACCATTCAATGCAATTAAACTTTTTATTTATAAATTGAATAAATTTTCCTAAGAATTATAATAAAAAATATTTCAATGATCTAATGAAAGTATAAGCTTTAGATGTCTTATCTAATTGATAAATATTGATATTTTTAAAGTGAGTACACATAAATATAGATAAATATTGGCATTTTTAGTTTTATAGTAAAAAAGTGATGAGATAAAATTTTTTTGAACATTAGAGCTTACTTTAAGTTAAAGATCGAATGATTGTATTGCACTAATTATTAAATAAAATACTCATATATGGGTATGCTTAACTATTAAACTAGGAATAAGGAACAAAAATATTCACATCCACATAGCATGCAAAGCCTATAGCTCAACAAATTTGGTTTCACAAGTTAGAAAAAGTCAGAATGAGACAAAAGGCAAGTATCTAATCCATTGTTTGAAACCTAAGGATAAGATAGCGGAATTGATAAAAAAAAATTCATAAATTTAAGTGGGATAGACTTAATAAAAGGAATAGAGATGATAATGAAGATCATATTGAGAAATAAATGAATTCAAAATTGAAAAATACATACCTCAAGTTTAAATGTTTAGAGCAGAAGATCAAAAGGCTAAACCCATGTCCAAAGCCTCCAAAGTCAACTAGTCCACATGTCAATCAATTGGAGCACTAAATGACACAAAACTATCCCATGTTAACAATCAATTATTAAATGTTTTGAAAAATATTATTGTCCATTCTTTATTTTGATATCAAATTAGTGAAAATCAAATGACATCATTATTTTGTAATCAACTCCTATTTATCATCTTAACAACTAAATAACTCAATTAGTGATAATGAAAAATATTTTCAGACAATCATCCAAACGATAGAATATGTTTTCTACAATTTATCCAAATAATAGAAAATATTAAATTTTTTTATAAATATTTTACACTGAAAAAAGTTTTTCCCATAAGTTATTTTTCAATTACCAAACAAACCTTTATTACAAGTAATAACTAATAACTCTTGTGTCAAAATTAAATAAATGACACTTTTCTTACCACTTATCTCCAAGAAACCAAAAAATAACTCCAATGAGATCTCAACCTCTATCGCCTCCGCCCAAACCCGAGGACTACCCAAACCTTCTAATTTGACCTACTCTAACCCTGAATCAACCTCTCACCACATCCATTGCAGAGCATTGAAAAGCATTCGTTGTAAGGCATCGAAAAGCGTTGACATAAAATTATAAGAATTGAAATAAAACTTCATAAACGTGAAACAAATATATTTAAAATTTTAAAGTAAATATGTGAGAATTAATGTAATAGGTCATTTGAGTCATAATAATCTAATTTTAATGAAAAACAAACATTTAAATTTACATTCTTATACTAAAAGTATTTAATGATTTATAAATTTTAATTTAAAAATAAATAACAACAATTATTGTTAAAAGTTATCATTAAAAAATTTAGACATAAAATTCTAAAAATTAAAATAAAAACTCGTAAAGGTAAAACAAGTATTGTTAAATATTGATGCAAATGTATGAGATTTAATGTAATAAATCATAATAATAAATTTAATTGAATTAAATTAATTAGATATAATTTTAATATTGAAAAGAATAATAAGAATAATGTTCTTATATTTTAAGATAAAAATAAAATAAAAATTAAATAATTTTAAAATAAAATAAATAAATTTAAAAATTACTTGCATTGTTAACATAAAATATATATGTTTAAAAATAATTTATATTGTTTATCTGTTAATCTGTTATACAAGTTTTTTTTTTAAAATTATATTTATTGATTTTGTTAGACTTGCTGTAACGGTCATCTAAGTATTCTGGGATATGTTGATGTATTTATTTAATGGATTAATATATGAGAAACCTTTTTAAATTTATTGAAGTAATAACGACAAACACTTGCGCCCAAATTAGACGACGAAGAATATAAACGACACTTTTCTTACCACCGACTTCCGATGTCGATGAACCTCTAAAAATAACTCCAATGAGATCTCAACCTCCACCGCCTCCGCCCAAACCCGAGGACGATCCGGATCCTTTAATTCGGGCCACTGCAACCTCGAATCAACCGCTCACCACATCCGTTGCAGGGCATCGGAAAAAAGGGACCGGTGTCCGGCCATGGCTTTTACTGGACTCAACGGGACAGACCCAAGTGGTGGAGGCGGGAAAGCATGCTATCATGAAACGCACGGGTTTACCCGCTCGAGATCTTCGGATCTTGGACCCACTTCTGTCGTACCCGTCTACGATTCTGGGTCGAGAAAGGGCGATCGTGATTAACTTGGAGCACATAAAGGCAATCATCACGGCCCAAGAGGTTTTACTGTTGAATTCTAAGGATCCTTCGGTTACGCCTTTCGTTGATGAGCTACAAAGCCGGATTTCGTGCCATTATCAAGCAACCAAAGCCCAGGTTTTTTCCAAAATTTTTTCTTTTTTTCATTGTTTAGTAGATTTTGTATTACAGGTTTTCGATTTAGGGTTTTTTTTTTCTGCTTTGTTTTTGCAATAATGAAATTCACTTGTTTCAACAAGGAAACGTTATGTATTCATTGGCTGGTGTTGTATTTATTTATTTATTTCCTCTAGGAGGGCGTTGTTGATGATTCCAACTGCATCATTCGAACTAGTTCCAAAAATTGGTCAGCAAGGTTTTCACTGCCTCAGAGTCAAGATGAGGAAGGTAAGGCAGAAGAGAAACAGGGTATTGAGAACCCGGATGGATCAAAGATTCTCCCATTTGAGTTTGTTGCATTGGAGGCATGCCTTGAAGCTGCTTGCAGCTGCTTAGATAATGAAGTGAGTATTCTTCCTCTCTGGTAGTTTGCCCTCAAACCTTTTTCACCATCATGTTGTTTTATTAGTGATCTGTTCTCTTTTAGTTATTGTTTTCTATTGGCAAAGCAGGCAAGGACATTGGAGCAAGAGGCTCATCCGGCCTTGGATAAATTGACTTCAAAGATTAGTACTCTCAATTTGGAGCGTGTTCGCCAAATTAAAAGCCGCTTGGTTGCAATAACCGGGCGTGTTCAAAAGGTTGAGTATTTTAAGTTTTTGAGTTATACATATATTCATTAGTTTTAATGTCAACTGTTTGACTAAAAAGCCTTCATTATGTCATGGATAGATACAAATCTTGGGTTCAGATGACTTTTAACCTTTTGTTTCTTTATTTATCTTCCATTTCTATTTTAAATAGTTCATAAATATGCTGATCTTCAGGTAAGGGATGAATTGGAACATTTGCTAGATGATGATGAAGATATGGCTGAGATGTATTTAACTGAGAAACAACAATTTGAAAATTCTTCAGCCTCTTCTATGAATGAGAGTGATGATATAAATGACGAAGTTCTCCAACCAGGCATCACTGACAGGTACTAAACGGTTTCACCACTCAATTTCATTAAAGATTCTCTTTTCTCCATTCCTTTGAATTGCAATCTTCTGCATCTCAGATTTGTCTCTGTATTATGTCAGGACACCTGTGGAAATCTCCTTGGCAAGCAATTATGAAGGTGATCTCCAAGACTCTGACAACCAACAGGATCATTTATTTAGCACTCATAATGCAATTGGCAGAGACAGTCATGGAACTCATACAAGTACTACTCACAGTGCTATGAGCAAGCACCTTGATGTAGAAGAGTTAGAAATGCTCTTGGAAGCATATTTTGTACAAATTGATGGCACACTGAACAAGCTATCCACGGTATGTCACTTGCGTTTTCCACTTGATGACTGTCTTCTCTTCTTCTCAGCTAATATTTTGGACATGGTTCAGTCTCATTCTTGAGGAACTTGATTCAATCTACTGATACAGCTTTAAGGCAGTAATCCTGGAATCATAGCTCAATTTACTTTATGGACTCATCACTTCACTCAAAGTGGATGATATTGATATGTGATCCATAAACCTTTCTTAGGAAATTAGTGGATGCAATAATGCAAGGGATATCCTGAATACTTCTAATATGGCTATTATATGAATCTTTTTATATTTTTTTCCCTTTACAGTTGAACTTCTTGCTTAATTGTCGAAAAAATAAAAATGCGAATATGAGCTCCTAAGGCTATCCCCCCTGGAGCTGTTTTGGAAAAGAACTCTTAAATTGCTTCTGACGTTCACTTTTCCTATTTTACTTGAGAAGAATTTTAACTTCATAATATATATATATATGACCCCATCTATACATTTCATTAGCATCTATTAGATCCCTTGTTGAGTAAAAGTATTTTCTTCCTTTATTGTTGGACTTTTTGCCTAATTGATGATAATGAAAAAA
Source organism: Theobroma umbraticum (assembly GCF_002168275.2). Classification (NCBI taxonomy): domain Eukaryota; kingdom Viridiplantae; phylum Streptophyta; class Magnoliopsida; order Malvales; family Malvaceae; genus Theobroma; species Theobroma umbraticum. Next base: position 8,418,956 of record NW_018397254.1, on the reverse strand, counting down.
TGTGAATATCAGAGCCTATAGGCTATATGCCCCTGGAGCTCTTCTGGAAGAGAACTCACGTTGCTTTCTGACTGCTACTTCTCTTATTTTATCTCGAAAAGAATTTGATCTTCACGCACGTGCATGCACGCACACCCACACACACATATTGTATGACCCCTTTTATACATTTCATTAGCATCTATTAGATCCATCATTATGCAAAAGTATATGCCATAATTTAAGCCTTCGACTGCAGTGTTGAGATTAACTTCTTGTATCAGTCACCGCTCTTGTGATGGTGGTTATTGACATTCTTCTTTATTTTGTTTATTCTTTCTTGGAAGCTGAGGGAATACGTGGATGACACAGAGGACTACATTAACATAATGCTGGACGACAAACAGAACCATCTCTTGCAGATGGGAGTCATGCTGACGACAGCAACCCTTGTAATCAGTGCTTTTATTGTTGTTGCTGGTATCTTTGGCATGAATATCCATATTGACATATTTGATGATGATAAAGCAGGGATGTCGGAATTTCTATGGACAGTTGGGGGTGGTACTACGGGGACAATATTCCTCTATGTGATTGCTATTGCCTGGTGTAAGTACAAGCGCTTGTTAGAGTAGTTAAGACTTCAGACCAAGCTGTATATCTTCTGAAGCGGTGGGTGATAACATGAAGGGAAGGTTTTATCCTGTAAACTTACTGAATATGCTTTTATGTTTTGCTTTGTTGTGGAGAAGACAACTGCGTAATTACAGTTATGTATTCTGTACATGGTGACTTTGATAAATCTCTTGAATGCTCTGTTAACGTTATGTAACTCTAATACATGGATTTGCGGCTGCGACATTTGCAGGCCACCTCTTCTTCTCTGTTTTCCTTTTCCCCTCCATCACTTGTTGTAACGAATGCATGCGGGCTGTGGCATGCGCGCTAGTTTGAAGTTCACATTTTATCTTATAAATAATTAGGGGGAGAAAATGCAAACCGATGACTTGAAAGAATGGTACATATCTTGGCATTTTAGCTATAAGATCAAGGGTCATATTTCCTCCTTCAGCTTGTTAAAATAATATTTTTTAAAAAAAGAGGAATAATGATTTTTTGAGGCAAGCAGCCAAGCGTGCGTGTGTGCGTGTGTGCGTGTGTGTATGTGTATGTGTTTGTATTAATTAATGTGAAAAATGATTTTATTTCTTCATTTGGGTTCTGACCTTTTTCATACTCCATCTAACAAAGGAGAAATATGTAATTTGAACCGAGCCTGACCTTGCAGATAAAATGGGCCAAAGGAAACCTCATCTTTATCTGCATGTTAATAAAACTTGTGGCTGCCTTTGTTGCTAGAGAGTCGAGCGAGTGACAGAGAACGGTGTAATGATTACCAATGAGTTCAATGGCGCAAAGCGTACTGATGGCACTGACTGTAACAGTCAACCAGTTTGCTTCTTCAAATGTGCATGCAGTGCATAGGAAACAAGGCAAATCCCCACCCCCCACTACTTCTAAACCAAAACCAAGTACCACGACGCCAATTACAGCAGGTGCAGCAACCAGTGACACCATAGATATGGGAAGGAGAGGTCTCATTTTATCCGCTGTGGCTTCTGCTCCTCAACTCAATGATTCCAGAACCGAGCTTCTGAAAAGTTGTCACCACTCACTGCCTTTCTTTCCCATTTTTGTTGCTGTGAAATTGTAGCCTTTGTCTTTGTCTTTCTTTCAGAGTTGATTTGGCATATTAAAGGAGGACTTATATTAACTGTAAACTTGGACAGAGTATCTGAAGAAATCAGAGGTAAACAAAGCCAAGAATGACAAAGAGGTAGGATTGGATAGCTGATTATTTTCACTATTGAAATGTTCAAATGAGCTTAATTCATGGCCATATGTATATATCTACTCTAACCATTTGTATTTGTATCTTTTTGCTGCTTAAACAAAAAGAGACAGGACAACTATTACAAGCGCAACTACAAGGATTACTTTGAATTCTTAGAAGGGACTCTGAAAGGGAAGAGCGAGGAGCAGCTGACAGAATCAGAGAAGGGTATTCTTGATTGGCTTAAAGCCAACAAATAAATGTACTCAAAGCTTTTTCCAACCTGTAATCAGCCTTTAACACCTACCTACCGGCTTTTGGAAATTTCGAGCTTTGAAAAGTAAGCTCTACTTACTGCAAATCCAATAAAGTGATTGAACATATTTTCTTCTATTTTTTTGATGGATTTTACTGCAAATCCAATAAAGTCATTGAACATATTTTCTTCTATTTTTCTGATGGATAATAATATAAGCCATATTTAAATGTTGTTTAGCACTTCTGCGTAGGGGCATGGGCCCTTTTAGCGCAACTGATAATTAAAATAAAGTGGGCTTAGCGTTTCCTATTGCCTCATATCTACAAAAGACTCTTCTGTAAATCATTGGCCCGCAAAGGAACCCTGAAAAACGGAAAGCAGATAGTTATAACGCTGCCGAGATTCGAACCTCGAGTCCAATCATGAGCGGAACAACCAATCTAAGTTGCTGCAGCAAGATGATGATAAAAACCCAAGCATAGACTCATTACTTCACCGAGCTAGGTTTACGATAGCATTTGCACGTTATATAACACTGTGTAAGAACATTAAATGAAAAAGGAGAGGCAAATCACAAATGCCAGAACAAAGTCACGAGTGATATTTCCTTTTTCTCTAAATTGATGCTGATATTTTGTCGAACTTCTTTGTCAAAATCTCATTAAAATAATTGGATTAATGAAAAGTGGACGAAGGAAAATTTTCTAAATTTTCTAATATGATATTAATGGTTTCTGTTGCATTTAAGTATATTGCGTAACATGGCATGAAATAATCCATTACATTTAAATTTAATTTGTACAAAGATTAATTATATTTAAATTTTTTAAAAAAATTATCTTTATATATCTAACACCTTTATAAAATACTGAATAGGAATATTGGTTTTTTCACATGAAGGTGAGTTGTTCTTCAATTAAGAGTATACAATTTACAAAGTATTATTCGTTTTGATTAATTGAAATGTTGAAAATAGTGTAAATCTTTAAATGCTTAATTTCACTCTAATACACAATTGATCTGAGATTTATAACTCTTTCTTTGAATTATAACATTCTAATTCTTTACTAGGACGATGACAATATATATAAGATTAATAACTTCCGGTTGGAACCATCACACTATGACTATAGCTATTGGCTTTGATTGAATTTTAATGTCGAAATTTAAATATATATATATATATATATAAAAAGATCACAGGCAATCGAAGACTCTAATTTAAGGCTCAAACGAGGGGAAAGATGAAGCAATTTTGTACCTAAAAAACCCAAAGCCGATGAATCCCTGAAATCCAACGACAAAAAACAAAAAGATTCTTAAGAAAAGAAAGAGTACTCCCTTTGTCGGAGAGAGCCCTCTCTCCGATGGAATCTTCTTTTCTCTTTTATTTCATTTTACAAATAACCGATTTTTTTTATAACTGATTTTAAATTTGGTTATTGATCGATGATTGACATTAATTTCTATTTATCTAATGGTTATTATTCAATGACCTTATAGTAAGATCAAATTGTATGACCTTATTATATAACCCACCTTCTTAAAATTACCGAAACACTGTCAAAACAAGGTCTACCGGAAGCACGCGATGACCAGCGCATTTAATGAGATCCCATCTTCGATTCCCACAAATAACAGCTTAAAGGATTCTAACACTGTCTTGGAGGCTTTGCATCGGCTACTACCTCTTGGCCTCTGTTATTTGTTGTTAATGCTATGTTAATTCTCTCTAATTTACTCTTAAATTTGTTGTTCGTCCGTATTGATTGATTATTATGGACGGAAGGTTTAATTTTTAAGATGTATATTTTCATTATTTGTTGTATGATTTGTTGCAACATAATATCTAGTATTATATTTTAAGAATGAAGGTCAAATTTTTTACTATATTATGAGTTAGCATTGAATTTTTCGTTATACTTAGATTTTATTAAATTTAATAATGATACTCACAATTTTCTTTTTATCTTTGAACAAATAATAAGATAAATCAACGAAATATATCATATACATTAACGAAATATTCTGTGAAAATTTTTAATTTTCTACCTTTTTATTCAAAAATAAAAAATAAAAATATATGATAAATATCAATAAATTGAAATAAAAAGACTAAATATTCAATCATAGTATAAAAACAAATTTTATCTTAATCCTTATATTTTATCTTTTTTGAAACAATGAAGCTTTTCTTTTTCTTTCTTAACACTAGGCCTTCGGCTTTATAGGCTTTCTATTTTAGTCATCGGCTTTTGGCTATGTATTGAACCTGCACACGCTCTTCCTTCTTATCTAAGAAGGAAGAATTGAACCTGGATTCCAGATTAAACCAACGAATGTCCCTATGTTACGCAAAACCCCAAAGTCTTTAATTAAGCACAAATTAAAAAAAAGCAAATAAGACTATTTCATAGCATAAAAATTGATTATTTTCATACTTTTTTTGACTTATACATTCTCAACAGACGTAAATCATAAATAAAATAACAAGATTACAAAAGTTTCACTCTGAAAAGACACTTGTAAGAAACAATATAAAGGGATTATAAAACTATTAACCACGAAATATTTTCAACTTGGTGATGTTAAAGAGTTAAGATAGTCAAGAAATTTGAAAGCTGATGATTTTGGCAACATTGTGTGGTAAGACAGCAATATAGGAGTAGTGCTTTTCCTCTGCTGTCCTCCCCTATCCTACATGTTCAGTTTAAGAAAGTAGATGGATAACCACTTGACTAAGTTTAATTCTGATGGAGGTTGGTTTCTGCCAAGGTCAATATAACCAAAGATGATGCCAGCTTAAGTAATTGACTAATTGGAATTGAATATGGATGTACGGACGACTGTCAATTGGAGCACGTTTCCCTTGGCATGAAAGTATACATATATTTATTTTAAAGGACGTCCATAATTCTTTCATTTTCAGTACAGGAGAAATCACGTGCAGCCTGAACCAGATTTGCAAACAGCAAAAGGAGAAAAAAAAAATTATCACTAGTGCATGCATTCTAGAGGTATAGATTGTGGTGGCGGAGGGATGATAGTGCTCATGTTCACTGATTCGTAACACATGCATGTCTATGACATAGCCGATAAGGGACAAGCAGAGTGCTGTCCTGGAAAACAGGAACAGGACTTGTTAAAACAGCAATGGAGACAGGAACAGAAATTAGATAAGTATAAGAAACAACACAACGGCTGCATTCCCCATTGTATGTTGGTGGGGATTGAAGGTTTTGTTTTGGTGGTGGTTGGAAGAACAATAGATGTTTTTCCCATACTTACTTAGATCCTTATCCAATATGTGGAATGCAACGAGGCAAAGACTCTAGCATCAGTGTTATATAAATATGTGTATATATAAATATAAATTGTTCTCGTTGATTTGTCTTTAGCTTTGCTTCGTCTTTCTTTGTAATTTGTTGACGAAATTGAGACCTCCCAATGCTGAAGATTAAAATATATGAAAATATATAGCACATGTGGGTATAGATCAGAAACTTTTGACATCCTAAATTCCACAAGTGCTATCTTTTCTTTATCTCTTTCAACATTTTCAACAGAAACCAAATTATATAATCTTAGAAGGAACTGACTGGGAATAGTTAGATGAATAAAGAAATCAGATGGAGAGACGTATAATTGTGAGTGACATCAAGTTCAATGACAGCTGCAAAGCAGACAGGGTTGGAGGGAGCAAAGCGGCATTAATAAATCATACAAGAAATATTATAAAAATAAGGGCCTTCCAAAATGAGATAAAGAGTAAAATTATTAAATTATAATGGGGCATGTTCCTTCGGGTTAGGAAGATCACAGGCAGGATCTTCCACGCTTAAAAAAGGGTCATGGAGACGCATATGAAATATTCCAACATTAGCTTTTGTCATTTCCTTCGTCTCTGAGTTCTGATATGAATGCCCATCGCCCATTACATTTTCCACCATCTTGTCTCATTCTCTTGTGCATGTTTAGGCCTAAATTTCTGATCATAATGAGAAATGGAACTATCAGGGTGGATGGAACCTTGTCTGGACACTTAGAGACATGGGGGTCTTGTCCTTACTGATGGCCAAGCCCTTGCCACGATTTGATTCTACTAGTCACACAGAGAAAGATCAGCTAGCTTTTCAATTTTTGATTTTGAAGAAATCCCACCTAATCAAATCTCAGTATCTCATCTTTATTTGATCATATTCTATATCAGTAGCTACCAAAGTTAGGTGGATGACACATCCATTTGTCCTGTTTTGTTGAAAAGAATAGCGTTAGAGAGTAAGTACAATACCATTAAAAATGTCACACTAGTTTACTTGCTGAAAAGTGTCCTCGGTGCTTAAGTTAATAAAATGATCTCGCTTGAGGTTCACATTTTACCAAACAAACAAAAGAGTATAGCTAAATCTATGAATGATCTACCTCCGCCTGCACATGCATGCAACAGCCGACACGGCTTGGTTTTTCTTGATCTCTTATCCTGTATTATGGCTTGCAATTCTGGGATAGGAAGTAGTTTTCCGCATGGTCCAAAAGATTAGCAGGAAGCATAATTAATTTATTATAACAAGCATCAGACTTAACCAAGGCTATGATGGGGACAAAACGAGAGGAATGTCAAAAGAATAGGAAGCATAATGAAGCATGTGATAAAGCTTTCTACTTCCATTGCAGTGTGAACATCCATATTTAAAGCAAGGACATATATATATATGTGTGTGTATATGTATGTTTGTACCTTTTTCAAGTAGGTTCCCGTATAACTTCTTACTACTCGTTTTGCTTTACTGAAGTCCGAATCGTAAAGCTACATGACTTCTGACTGATTGGTGGCAGCCAATTTATTTATATTGGAGTATTTTGTATATTTTAGTTGAATTTAACTGATGAACTGCAAGTTGAGATATAAAGAGAGAGCATGGGGCTCCATCAAAAACAAATTAAGACTGAACATAATTACGTAGAGGCCGCCTAAAGGCTCAGCTGGTTTGTACCCACTGTTCCTTTACAGGAAAATTAATTTTTGAAAACAACTACTTTTATTTCCAACTTTGGCTCTCTGGTCGTTCCCCATTGCATTGGCCGGGTACAAGGAAACTTGGAATTGGAAATGAAACGAAACAAAATAAAACGAACAAGATCCCCCTTTAAGATCTGATTCTTTTTTCACTTTGGCAACCCTTTCTTCCATTTCCTTCTTAGAGCCACAGCAGCAAGAGCAGGCTGATGGGAAACCACCTTATCTCATCTCCGACTCCATTTTCTTTCCTTAATACCAGTACCTGTCAATTTTGAAACTTCCAATGAGGTTACAGTTCAAACAATACTGAAAAAAATAATTGCTGAATGCTTAAAACAGTATTGTGATTCTGAAATATGGTGCATTGTTAGAAAAATAAAGCCAAAAAGACCAATTGGAAGTTACTTAACTGGTTATTTCGTAGCTGGCTTCCAGATGGAGAAGACTGCAAAAAACCAAAGTGGTCTTGGAATGCAGATCCTCCCTGCTACAATTCAATGGTTAGTAACATTTTTCAACCAACAACTGGAACAAATAAGTTAATGCTGAAGGAAAGACCTAGAACTGAAAAATAAGTTTGGGCAACTACCTGAAAGTGTGATGCGGAGAACCCCTGGGGATAATCAAAGACACTCTCCTTCGAAGCTTGATTATTTGTGAGAGCAAAATTGTTCTAGAAAATTGTCAAGAACCAATAATTAATTAATGGATTATCGATAAAAGAATGATTGAGAGAAGATAATTTTAGAATTCTTTCGATCTCACATTGTGTGGTATAATACATATATATATATATATATATATATATATATCTGTGTGTGTACCTTGGAGAAATTGATGAGAGGAGAGCTGGCAGTATCATCAAGAAAAGAAGGCAGTTCTTGATCTTTCCGGCGTCGTCGATGTTCCTCGTTTCTGTGTCCTTTGCTGTCCTGGTTATTCAGTGTAGCACCTTTGGTTGCGGAATATTGATATCGGCTATCATCATTGAAGTAACCATTATCTTCATTGAAATGTGGAGGCCCAGAAGATGCATCAGAAACCATGGACAGGTCTTCTTCTTCATCTTCAACATCCTCTTCTTTAACTCTATTCTCTCTATGTTCATCACAAAAATCACTCTTTCTATCTTTATGTGAAGGATTTGCAGAAAGAAAAGATTGTTCTAAGTAAAGAGTCCAACCAGACTCACAGCCACTTCTACATTCTGATGAAGCCAACACATTCATTTTTCTTTTTTTTTTCTTTTTCCTTTCCTTCTCCTCTTAAGTTTCTCTCAAAAGAAACCCCTCTTCAATGCGTTGTTTCCCTCTATCGCTGGCCCCTTCTTATCAAGAAGAGAACCCCCTCCCAAAGAAAAAAAGGGCTGGTAATAGTAACTCTTTAGATGGTGAGGTGATATGTGTCCATATATTTGGTGATGATCAAAAGGGAGTAGAAAAGACCAAGAAAATCAGACTGGAATCCTAGCCTAGTTTTGTCCTCATCCTCTCCATTCGGCTCTCAAGGTGAATGAATCAAAAAGTGCCAGTTGGGGGGGGTTATAGTGGGTGCAATGTAAGAAAGAGAGAAGAGAGAGAGAGAAGGGAAAGCCACAACCCGTTCACATGCTAGACAGCGGGGCACTGCGTACCCTCTTAACAAAACCGTGCACACGTCCATTTTCCCTTCCTCAGTATATGGACACCTATCCCTTGGCCAGTAATATAGTCTCAATCCCTTCTTCTCTCTTTCCATTCTTTTCTTTGTATATATCGCTCTCACTGTCTCACACATTCACATTTATCTCTATATCTATTATTCCAAGCGTTTTATGGTTTTCACTTTCTTGGTGAGATATGACACACTAGCCTTGACCCTCATCAGCTAGGCTTTGTTTTTTAGACGGGGCAATCGTTTCTTAAGCAAAATGTGGTCCTTTGAAGATGCATACATGTACTTTGTGCAGTTAATTTTAGCTGGGGTACTGTACAAATTTTTTTTCAAGAAATAATGCAACTCCTGGAGACAGAAAGTACTAACTGTATATCATTCCTTTTCTTTCTTTTTCTCGCTTTTAATTCTTTCCATGTGTAGTGTTTAGTCAATTTTAGTTGGGTGAAGAAAAATAAAAAAAGGAAAGATAAAATAATAAAAAAGGGTCATATCTTATAGAATCATATAGATGATACTCCAAAACTTTGATACTAGCTAGTATATCTTTAGGCCATCCCCTTGCTTCTGATAATGCAGCTAGCACAAAGATCAGCTGCCTTTTATATAACTCTTGTTAAATGTTTAAGAGACCTGTTGCAAAGAAAATCTAGGCAATAAGCATGGATGCACAAATTGGGAGACTACATAAATTTCTTGGGACAAGAGGTGGGGTACTATACCCAGCCAGCAGTTGACTTTAGGTTTTTATGCATCAATATGCCATACACTTACCCTATATCTCACCTTTCCAAAACACTAAATAAGACTAAAATTAACCCTACCTCTTCTCCCTCAACTCCCTGATCTATTCCTAAGAAATCACGCACACATGTGGGCATGTTGTGTGTTTGTATGCATACGCGGGCTTCCACATATGCCTTTCTCCACCTTTTTTCTAACATCTAGAGCTTCCACATATTCACACACGTGTTTGCACGTGTACACGAACTTCAACCTAAATTGCTCTTTTTAATCTTCATTTATAATTGTCACTTGGGATCTTTGGGTACTGGTTCCAATGCTTTAGTTTTTCTCCACTGCTTTCTTTGTTACTTACTTGATTAATATTGTACTAGGGATTTTAATTTATTATAAACTTTTGAATGCTCCTATTGCCTTTCACTTTTATGCTTTGCCGCGGACAATATATGACATTTCTCAATCAAAAACGATTGTCATCATCTACATGCTGCATGCTATCCCTTTCTTTCCGAACTTGAGTTATCTCAGTGTATGGAATGGATAAGATATTTTCATTAATGTCCTCTCAATCATCTAATCTAAAATGGTAATTAACCAATTAATCTTACTGTCTCTTCATTAAAACTATGTGTTTAAAATGGATAATATGATACTAACTCTCGAGAGATGGCTTAATACTGTCGTCTGAAACCCTACGCCATTTTGAACTCTTCACATGTAATTGTCAAGTAAAGGCGAAACATCGCACTATTGCTCCACATAAATGATAAGTATTAATCAATGGTGTCATTAAGCGTGATCAATGCTGATCTTTCAATTCTTCCAGGACAGTTTTACTGTGTACTGGCCTAAGGAGAAGGGCAACAGCTTATGGTGACAAGATTTCCTACTAAGTACAGAAAAAGACTGGAGAGGAGACCGTCAAGCCTAGCTAAAAGGTTAGAAAATTCACTAGAAATCTAGTACTTGGCTAGAGAGACAACATGGTTCACCAAGGAAAATCGAGGTTAAAACTTTCAAAATCCATATGCAATATGTTTCCCCCTCTTAGATCACTCATTATTTAATAATCCCATTTCAAAGAATAAGAATTCGAGTTGGTTTGACTCTCCAAAGGGTTGCCGTCAATAAGTTTTCTTCAGGCCTGATGGATGAAAAATTTCCCTAGTGGTGTTTCCACCCATGCGCATTCTCTCTC
>NW_018397254.1:8374704-8408259 GCF_002168275.2 Theobroma umbraticum | reverse complement strand
CTCTCTCTCTCTCTCTCTCTCTCTCTCTCTCTCTCCACTAATTGTTTGAAGCATTTAAAGGTCAGATATGTCCTATTCCAGCTCATACGGGCCAAAACTTAGACAACTGGTCATATGGGGCTTCCACTAGTGCAGAGCCCATGATTTCTTTTGACCTGCAGCATCATTGTTCTTCCAAAGCCGAAAGGCTAGTAAATCAGTCTAGTCAACTTGGGTTGCCAGGTTGCACAGCAGCCAATTCAAACTACCTTGAAGGCTGAAATTATTTCCCGTGGACTCACGGTGAACGGTCTTTTTACCTTAGAGCCTTGTGTGAGTTACACCATCATTGTAACTGCTAACACTACATATATCAAAATAGAAGAAAAAAAAATTAAAACATAAAAAATAAGTACTTTCGTCCCACCCAAAGGGTAAAATGGGGAGGAGCCCAATCGAACACACTATATTTTTACTCATCAACCGAAAATTTGTCGATAACTAAAAGGTTGTTGTTAATAGCATCTCCATCGATAAATTAGTTAGTAATTTAAAAAATTTTAAGAGAATTATATCAACAGAAATTTCATTGACAATTACATCAATAAAGTCAATTAGTAGTTGGCTATGGTTGATTAACAATCTTCACGTCTTTCCTATTCATTGTATGTTATCACATTATTAATCACTTATCGACGAAAAGATTTCTGTCAATAAATTTTATCATCAATTCATTGATATTTTGGCGATTATATGCCTAATGAAGTTCAATAAAAAGTTGATCAATATTCCGTTAACAATTTCAATAAAACATTATCAACAGAAAATGTTCTGTCATTAAAATTTTCATTTTTATAATGTAAAAGTCTCATATTTTATGTTCACCTTGTTTCACCGAAATATAATCCAATAATTCAAATGAATTGTACTATAACTCTCAGTCAAATTTTGCCCCCACCCTAGTTTTGTAAAACAATCAAAGGTCGGCAACAAGTTTGTTGTAAGTTGTACAATATAAAAAAGGAAAAAAAAAATTGGTCCCCCATTTCCCCTCTCTTGATTTAAATGCCTTTTTTTCAGTCCCGAAGTTGTATGTTTTGGATGAGTGAACTTGCTCATCAATAATTTGCAAAGCCATACATAGAAAAGGAAACAAAGGTTGCACCTTACGTGATCTTCCCATTATTGGAGCAACACCTACCATGGAGCAACCATTCCCCGTTCACCAAATAACTTTACCACCTGCATTAACTACCAATATCTTCATATATATGATCCCGTCTAACTATGAAACCTTCATAACATGCATATTTAATTTAACTAATTAATGAATATGGCAAAATTGTTAACATCCAAACCTCATTCGAATATTAAATATTGGTTTATATATGTATGTGTATATATATATATATATATTTAGAGGGAGAGAGAGAGAGAGAGAGTTGAATGACATCGTTGTTTTCATTTTGTGGGTGGGCTCCGAAGCTGAGATTCACAATCCTCTTTGTTCATGAATTCGTACATTGTCTATCGGAAAAGATCACATGGAAAGATACAACCCAAGAGTAAAATTAAATGCCCATACAGTTTACCAAGAAGTCCAATAATTTGAAGTAATAGAATGGGCAAATGTAAAATTACAATCTCACGTTTTGTCAACATTTGCATTTAGATTCGAATGGTTTTTTTAACCATTCATTTATGGAAGGAAGGTGAATAAAGATGTTTAAATTTCCTGGAGGAAGGTGAGAGTGAGTGGCGTGGACAAGGCGTAGCTCAGGCCGTAGCCACTGGGCACTACGCAAGGAGCGGCCCGCACGATCAAAATCCCGATAGGAAATTTGTCGCGTAGTACAAGTACATCGTACGGATGGCGTACGAGGGGGGCCACACCAACACGGGCCATGCGGATGCGGTGCACCTTTACGCTGCGACATTGATGTCAGGCAATTGGCCCTCCAATCATTTAGCCCTCCCCCACTTTTCCATTCCACTCCTTTTCTACTTCCCATTTCAGAGCTTGCTATTTCCTTTTTCCCTTCTAATTTTTATTATCCCTCTCCTTCTGTAGATAGTAACTGTAAACCTCGGGTTTAAGTCTAACCCTCCTTTAGTCTTTTCCCGCCCTCTGCATTTCGGGTGAAGAAAGTAAGTTACCTCAATGGAATGCGTCCATAAATCCATTGTACTACAAAGTTATTTTGTTCATCACTCATCGCCACTCGGTTCTGGGTCCGAATCATACACCAAAAACAATACAGACGTATTATATCAAATGGTACATAAGAACCAGGCTACTGCTTCCTGAGCTGAGTGGTCCAATACCTTCGGTTTAAAAGCTTCAAGCTTTCACATTCTGCATTAAGGTTCCTGTTTCCAGAGCACTTTTTTTTTCTTTTCTTTTGGCTCTCCAGAAATTGCCGCGGAAATGTTGGAAAGCATGCATAAATAGACAAACCAGGAGCCGTAGGCCTTTGCCTAGCTACTTGTATCACTTTGATCTTTTCACTTCTTATGTGCCAAAATGCGTTTGGCAAATGAAATCAATACACCCCAAATTAGGAGTTGGATTTTCTTCTCACGGGTTTCATTTGTCGGGCCAAAGTAGCCGACTAATGTATTGGGCTTGCTGTTGTGAATATTGAAATTTGGGTGTGCTTTATAGTACATTTTTTCATGGCCTTAAAACCCAACTTCAGCCTTTGGTGGGACACTGGACAGGACAGGACCCATAATCAGGATTCGTCTTCCATCATAGTTTCTGCCACAGGCTCACTCAGGTCCCACACAGCAAACCAACAATGGGGCAATAACTCATCTATCTTCTTATTTCTTACTATTTCGTAGTAAATTAATCCCAGGAAAGAAGTAAATTTCAACAAAAAGCTGTTGTAGGAGAAGGAAAGGAACAATTAACTATAAAGGATGAGTTGCTCCAGTCCAAAGCAGAAGCTTGATTTCTAGAGAGGCATGTATTGGTCAAGAATTTTGATCCCAATGATAGTGAAATTAATGTTAGAGCAAATAACTAGTTAATTATCTATTTTATATATATATATATATATATATATATATATATATATATAACATTGTCCAAGTCTTACACTCTTACTCCTCGCACTGATGCCAGAGGTCTCACTCTTCCTGTGAATGTTAGTCATGGATTAAGGCTATGCATGGTTGAAGAAAAATGAAAGGAAGAAAATAAACAACTATAAACTATGAAATTAAGCCTTACTACATTAAGGTATTCAAAAAAGATTGTTGAAATTTTTTTCTTAATTTTACATATATAAAATCTTCTTTCAATAGAGATCCTACTACAAAGCTAGACGTTTACTTATGATACAAGTTACACTGTGATTTTCCTAAGAGAAAGAGATTGGACGAGTATGTGTCTCTCCCGTGATATTTTGGCAGCATTGCGGCTTTGACCCCACGGCCACAGATTTGGGGTTGATGAGAACAATTGAAGCAGAAAACCATGTCCAGCCATTATCCAAAAATGTAATTCTCCAACTAAATTGCCAACACTTGTCCTGCACGCTAATTGTCAGTGTTTTGTTATTTTTCTTTTCTTTTCTCATACATGAATTTTCTCTCTGGTTTGCATCCTTGGGACCGATCATATACAACCGACATCTGATACAGAATATCGATCATACTCAATCACTATTTTTTTATGTTTAATTAATTTTTTTTTCTATTTTCAATGATTTTCTTATTCTGCAACCTACATTTTTCCCCTCCAAGTTCTCTTCCTCTATTCCTTATTAATTTCCTTGTTCAATCACGGTTGCCAGTGAGAACAAGGAGGAAAAAAGATAAGAAAACTTTGAAAAGTCAGCGTTTTCACATAACCTATAGAATAGACCAGACTCGTAATTAACTTTCTTTGCTACCCGAATACTTCCCAGCTGTTGTGATAGGGAATCAGTCCTTTGAATTGTACCGTTTCCCTTGTCCATGGGGACTTTCGAATGTGATTTTTGGCCTTCGACAGATAACAGACATTAAAATGCAAAGGCCTTGGACTTTGGAGGCTGCCTAAAATGGGGTCGCCACTCACCAGAAAATATCAATGCCTAAAAGCGGTTGCGTCCCTCACCGAGTCCATACACAACTTTAAAATTAACTTTAGTTTTTATCAGTTTACTATTTGTTGTTTTAATGCAATGTCTTTTTCACATTGACTCTAGGCTTTTCAATCTGCTTTCGATTCCGAATGAATGTGATCCTACTTTAATGGAAATGACAAAACTTTAAACCTGAAAACACCCACCCCCCAACTTAATCTGATGCCATGAATCCGTCATTCTGTTTTCAATGCTTTGTGCGGGGAGTGGAGTCTTTAATTATTTTTGTTAGTGAAATGTTGGTGCCAGATGCATCGCAGTAGACATTCCTGTGGATAATGATAAAAAGGCAGAGTCTAAAGTCAGAAAAAACCTTCCTTCTCTGCCCAAGCACCAAAGAGATCATTACATCCTTTTAGATTGTTCTGTTTTCATTTTTCCTTAACCCAAGATTCTGTCTCAATCATGCATGCGAATTGGAAAAGCGATTCTGATTTTTTTTTTTTTGGGTGGAATGTCAAACCCAGCTGAGCTAAAGATCTTTTACCACTAGACAAACAAGATTTCCTGCTTTAAGTGTGATCATGTGAATCATCTAATTGCTACAAATTTTTATTTATTTGTTTTTAATGATCGTGGGATCCATTGACCATAGTTTTTGTTTGTCCAATTAATGTCAATCCCTGGGATTTTCTCTTCCATTTTACCCACTCAAACCTTATGCAAAAGCAGATCCATTTCAGTGCAGGTTGAGTTGGATGTTGGACCACAACTTGACAATTAAGGCTGCGACTAGTCCAGATAGCTAGTTTATTTAGGCTTAAGATGCTTTCAGCTATAAGTTGGAGTCTTGTGTTGACTTCTAGCCTCAATCTCTAGCCAAGGAAAAATAATGAGACGCACCAGACATGACAAATAGTGATAAAAACAACTCAACCAAAAAAAATGCAGAAAAGAAACGAAAAAGAGAAATAAACAAAACGTATAGATTGTTGCATTTGGAAAGCCTTTCCAAAGTAAACAAGGCAATGTACAGAAACATATGAAAAACTAGCCTGCTAAAATTAGAATAGGCTAGCAAGGACCCCAAAACAAAAGAAAAAAAAGGGGGGGGGGAACTTGACCTGGAAACCCCCAAAAACCTCATTGATGAGGGGGGAGCATGTAGTTCACCAAAGGACAAGGGACGGTGGCAATAGGGCATGCAGGGTGCAATGTGGTATTGACATAACAGAGGAGGGAGAGATGGTGGCAAAGGCATGAGGCAACGGTGGTGGGTGGCGTTGATCTGGGGTTGTTAATGCTGCTTTGTCTCATGCATTGGCTCTTTCCAAAGGGTCCATTCAGACCTTGTCCCGAAGGGTCAGAGCCTTTTTCTCTAAAGCCTGTAAGGGCTTTTACTACCAGCACTGCCAAGGGGAGTGGGGCCATTTATTCTGCCACTTTTGTGGGCCTCTCAGGGCCCATCGACTGCCTCAGCCCAGGTTTCACATGTACATGGATGCTCTTCCCCTCCTTACCGCGTAGTTTACATAATACTTCATTTATATGTTGTTCCTGCAGTGCAGGAATTTTGGTGAAGAGGGATGGGTCCCATCTCAACCTTTTGCATACAGCCTGGATTGGGACCCATCTTGACCAAGTTTTATAGGAACTCCCAGCCACAAAACCTGTTGGCCCCCCAAAATTTCACCCATGGCGGGTGCCATGAAGACAATTATTTATACTTTAGGGAAGGGCTGTACACGAAGAAAAACATGAGAGAAGAAAGGTGGGACTAGTGGAAATTTCGTAAGTAGTGTACCCAACAGGTTCCGAGTCCAAAAAGCAAACGATTTTGATATAGCCATACAGTAACTGCACATGAAATAACATGTCTTTTCTTCTAATTATTTTGAGGTACATGAGTCATTAGAAAAGAAAAGGTTAATATATATATACATATAATAAAGCAACATAGCGATCAGATGCCACGTGGTTGATGAAATGCCTCTTTTACGACAAAAGGCACAAAAAAATTAGGGTGTGTTGGGTTAAGGAGAAATCACATTTGTCAGTCATTAAAATTTCGTTTGCTTAAATTTTTTATTTTATAAAATTAAATAAAATAATAAAAACATCAATAAAACAAACTTAATATATTGTATGTATTATCAATTAACCAACTGAAAATGCATAATACAATTTTATTACGAATAAATGGAGGGGAAATTCTACCATAGCATACGACCCATTTTTGACAAGGCATCATAAGTCTATTTATTCAATGCATAGTGAGTTACCAGTGTGGTAAACTTTCCAGATACATGCGCCGTATAATCCAAGTTAACAAAAACTATATTTCTACAAAAATATCAGACAGAATCGAATGAGATAAAAATAATTAATAGTTATAAAACAAATGCTATCCATTACATTGGAAACACAAAAGAATCCTTGTATTGAAAATTTAAAAAAAAATGTCATGACTTGCGGTTATTGGGTACTCATAGAATAATGGTTTTGACTTTTTTACTTCGTATTAGACAATACTTCACAATTTGTCCTTAACATTCTCGTAAAAAACCATGGACTCACATGGGTGCCTTTGGCTTCAAATTCAATCCATGCAACAAAACACTAACAGGGAAGCCAAGGCCGAAGTTTCTTGTAACAAATCCACCTCCTCACTCTCTCGATAGTTTTTGGGTTATGTATGGCGTTTCCGTACAAGCTCCAAGGTGATGTGACGCGTGGTGGACAATCCCCCAACCTTTATCCAATCATATCTTTGCCTTACAAACGCTGCTGCTAGTACACTTGTCCTCTCTTTCTACAGCTGGACGGCTCTGATTGATTTGACCACCCCCTCCCCACCTCAATCTGCTGCTTTCCCTCCAAATCCAAATCCTCTCTCTTCTTTCTTTCCCCCCTTTTCAGTTGGCACCAAATCTTACGTGGCATACCGCATACGCCCTCGTCATGCCTTATATCATACCCTTACGTGTCGATCACCCCAGCGAAATTAGCTACACTGAATTTACCACAATCGCCCTACACAGGCTTTGCCTTCCCGTCCAAATGTACATTAATATGTCCGTGATTTTTGTCGGACACGTGGAGTGGCGTCATTTATCGACACACATATAACACCGTTTTCCAACCAAAATTTGCGCGTTGAAGTAATCAGGGAAAGTATAGATCGATTTCCACTACACCATATTTTCCGTCGGTACAAGAAAGAAAAAGGAGAGGGCAATTTTGTCTATGATAATGATTGGTCCAACTATCTTTTGCGACTCACAAGTATTCATGCAGTCATGATTGAATTATGCGTTGAGAATAATTGAAACATCATGAGAACCAGCTTAGGCCGTTTGACCAAAAAGCCCATAGATAGACAAAAAAATATGATATATATATAGCCTTTAAAAATGATAATTATAACAAGGATAAAAATAACAAAATTCCCTCTTCACTTTATATTATCCAATCCCGACCGTTCATCTTATAATTAATGACATAAAAATATAACCAAAAAAGGGGTCCCCAATTTTCTAGAGAGAGAGCTGGAGGCGGGGGGGTCTTATCTACCGTTGCTGTACATCCGGAGCAGAGGATCTTAGCCGCTTGGCAGGCGGCTCTTCTTGGCTGCTGGAGCCGGGGTTCTCGGAGCGCGTGTCACAGCTGCCGCAAGCAGCCGCGTCGAGCACCCCACTGGGCTTGGAGCGCGGGTGCTGCGCGACTCTTAGCTCCTTGACCGAGAAGATGGACACGTGTCGATCAGGTATTCCCCATTAGTTGGTGACAGCTTCCACCATTTCCTATCCCCAAAGAAAAAGGAGGAAACCAAAAAAGAAAAAAGAAAAATTAAATCACCACCAGATATTATAAATAAAATTTTTACACAGCTTTCCATGCTTCTCTAATCTTCGAAATTCTCGCAAAAAATAATTAACTACATATTTGCAAAACGACCCTTAAAGAAACATAAAATCATACTCAAATCCACTTAAACATACTTTGTTTACTCTCCCGTGAAAAAAGGCATCATCAGCCGGGAATTCAAAACCCTCCCCGGCAGCACAAAGCACGGCGGCTGCCGCTATCGTCGACGGCCCAAATCGCAAGAAATCAATAACTGCAAACAACCCAAAAATGAAAAAAACCAACAGCAAAGATAAGACTGATAATCATTAACAAATTAAATTAAAAGCTTTGTAACTCAGTTCATAGATTAATATTATACCACGGGTGGTGTTAAGAATGAGATCCGAAGAAGCAGAGATAACCGAAGAAAATGAATTGGGTAATCGTGTGGAGCAAGAAGGGAGCTTGCAAATGAAGTGATGGAGATAATCAAAGGGAGTTACGGAACGTAGTCTCCAATTGAGAGTGGCCATGACACGAAGCTCCATTCTTTGGATGGTTCTAGGTTCGAATACGAATCTGGGTTCGAAAACTTGAAGGTCCAGCAACAATGGGACTTGGGGTTCCTCCATCTTCGCCGCCAAAGATAAACAAGCCACAGACAGAAGCTGGAACGGCCACCCATTTGCTTGCTAGACCAAATTATAAAGAAAAATTTGCATTTAAAAATAGTTTCAGACTTTTCATTTCTAAAATACAGGAGAAACGGGGAGTCTTTACCGGAAGAGATGAAGAAAGAGAAACGGTCAAAGTAGTTGACAGAGAGAAACGCCGTTGCTGGGCTGAAATGGTAGTATGCATGCACCTGCATTGCCTCATCACATCAAAATCAATGACATCGAACATACAATATATTGTTGTTAATGTGAGAAAAATGGGTACCTTTAGGATCCAATTTATGGAGTCTTGACGGGCGGTGACGTCGATGGAACGATCCTGGCAACGGTGGAGATAATCGGGAAAAGGCATATGATGGGGTTCCAAGTCGACGAGTTCTGAAATGGTATTCACATCGGACGGTGGATAATTGTGTAGAGATGGAAATTGGTGGTGGATAGACGTGTCAGTCCCAAGTTACCACTTCGCCGGCGTCGTCACCGCAAGACAAGCTAGTGCTACTGCTACTAGCAGCAGAGCCAGAGGAGTTATTCAAGTGAGTTGAGTACTGAGAGAGGGACATTTGGATAATAATGATAACGATGCTGCTGCTTCGGCGGCGGCGCCGTTTAATGGAAGAATAGAAGCAGTGGCGGAGGCATCGAAGACGGCGACTATAGATGGAATGAATGAGTGAGTCTATATTGTTGGCGGTATTTGGTTTGTTCATAGGCTTTTGGTTTTATGGAGAGTTTTTGCTTCTTGTTTTACACCTTTCAAGTTCTCTCTCCTGTTGGTTTTTTTATTTATTATTAAAAAAATTAAGCTTTTTTATTTAATAGTATTTTCCATCCTTTCTTATTCTTCTCTAGCTTTTTATTTGTTTTCCTCTGTCTCCAGTTCATTGGAGGGCTCGTGCGAGTGAGAGTGTGTTCAGAGATGAGCAGATGTCAAGCGTCAAGACAAGACACAAAAAAGACAGAGAGATTGCAGGGTGCAGCTGTATTAATCTCATTTCTCTTCCATAAAAAATGAAAAATAAATTAAAAAAAAAACCACCTTTTCTTCAGTTTTTTTATTAAGGTAAAAATGAATTGTGATAAATAAATATAGATAAAGTGAAAATGGAATCTAAATGATTTATTTATGCAAATGTAATAATAATCTGAACCTTCTCAATTTGCCCATCTGCTTTTTATTAATCTTTGTCTGAAAATTAAATTAGATTTTAATTTAAATTTGAATATTGCTGGTAATTTTTTTATTGAAGCAATAATTAAGGTAGACAGAGCAGTCTCGCTTTGGCTAAGTTATATATCAAATCATTTAGAATCCCCTTTTAAATTCTTGATGCAAGAGATTGAGATCTGTTGCTTCAAGGACGTCCAAAAGTGCTTCGTTTAATTAGTACAAAACTTTTTCACTTTTTTTCTTTGGTTAAAATTAATTGTAAGAATAAAAGTTAAAATTTATATATATAAGATAAAGTTAGCTTCCATTCTACTTAATTTAACTTTCAATGTAAAAAAAAAATCAAAGTTTATTTTTTGTTCTAATTTAAATTAAGAAGATAATTAAAAAATAACTCTGTGGACAAAATTTAGATTAATGTTTACCATACGGGGAAAAAATGGAAAAGACATCTCCCAATTCCTTCATCAATCATGGTTTTCCAAGTCAAATAAATTTGACATAATTTTAAATAAAAAATTATTAAATTATATTGAAGCAAATAAGTCTTTATTGGTGATACTTGTCATTTTGCATGCTCATATTACTTTGATGTAAGGCCATTATTTATAAGAAAAGTGAAATACTTCATAATTACGTCAAGACATATAATGTTATTATTCATTATAACATGTTATTATATCGCGTCAACATGACATTATATGAAATAACAAATGACGTTTTAACTAACGAAATTTAATAAATAGTTAATTATAAACACATATTTAGTTCAAAATAAAAACATAAATACTTAGTTGAATGTTATAAAAAATATGATATCATATTTAAACTTTTATACCATAAAATTTTTATAAATTAATAATTTCAACTAAATAATATTTTTGACCTGTTCTGACTTAAGACCAACGTGGTAAATTAATAATTCGTTAAATTTATTAAATAATACATTAAAAAAAACACACACACAGCCTCACTTGATATATAAATTAATAATCTTCTTATTCATATAAATTATATATATTTACATGACTCAATTATGACTTTTTCTAAAACATGGCTCAAATGTTACTTATTTTTTATTGAAATTAATGTCTTTTTGAACTTTATCTTTAGTGTAGTGTCCTTGTGTTGTAAGAGAAAAATATGCAATATGATTGTTACTTTAAGTACATCTTTGCACACATCTTTATATAAGACAAGATTTAGTACAGAATTATCGACTTCAACTTCATCTTCTTTATTATTTCACATGACGTTCTCAATAATTTGCTCATCGTGAATATGATAATTCGTTTGAATAATTACGTAATATTTATAAAATCATAATATACAATATATGTATTAAGTTCAACATTTAAAAAAAAATAAATATTATCTTTATAAATTATTGTTATTAATTAATGTATAAATTAATGAATTATTAATTTAATAATTAAATAATATTTTAATTAATTAATTAATTTTCATGATCTCAAAAGTATTAAATTATAAAAGGTTAGCTATATTCATTTAAATATTATTTAATATATTGATAGAAAAGTTTTTTAATTTCATAAACAAATTTAAAAAAATTAACACACTTCTATTTACTTTATTCATTTTACTTATATTATGCATTTCAGGCATCAAATTAATGCGATACTCTTGCTTTATAGCAACTGTTAACAAAATAAAAAGTAGTAGTAAATAACAGGAGTAGTGGAAAAAGGTAATAGTTCAGCAAAGTACTCTTTTAAGTAAATGGGCATGCAGAGAAATGAAATATTGGCGCGGAGTGAGCAATAATTAACAATTTAATGTAAATATATATATATATATATAAACATAATCATGGCAAGGTTTTTCAACTATAATATAAAAGACTATATTATATTTATATAACAAACGAAATCAAGGGTGGTGAAACGTTAATTAATGTTATTAAATATTAATTAAGAATGGACCAATGTTTACAAGTTAAGAAAAGAAAGAGGCATAACCCATTTCCAAAATTTAGCAAGCATCAATGCGTATAACAAATTTAGCATGTAGTGATTTTCAAGCCTTTGTTGACGTTTTGGGTGAAGGTTCTTGATCAATAAAAGAGTGAGTTTACTTTTAAAAACCCCTTTTATAATTATTGACAGCAATGTCCCAACAATCATCAATTAATGTATGGACTCAAAAAGCACAAACCAAAGCTTGGCTACAGGATGGATGGGTATTTCTCAGTTGTGGCTCATGTTTAGAGTTTGCCCTTTTCCACTCTTTTTAATGTCAATGGAGATGAATGAACCAAAAGAAAAAGGGTCCTTTGCCTAGCTGAGCATAGATTATTGGGCATAGCTAGGTTCTGCATTCTTTGATATATTTGAGAAAATCCAAGGGAAATAAAAGAATCCATTATTATTTTGATCATTTTAATTATTGTACCATCAAATCTTTCTTCTATTTTTTGTTTTTCCATCTTTCATAGTCCAGTCGTTATAATTTGAAATTCAATCTTAAAAGTTTCAAGTATGAATCGAGAAAAGTGTAATTGGATTTATATATGTTTTTTTTTATTTTGGGGTTTAATTCTCACCATTTTTCTTTGTTCTACCAAACATAAGGTAAAGTCTTTGGTATGATCTTCATTTATCTTGCGTCCCTTTAATGCGTTGTCTCTTACTTAGTATAAGATAAGGCCTGATAGGCATCAAATGTAGTACCAATTCATTGAAATCTTTCAGCTTACCTAATGAAAATGAGGTAAGCTTGAGTGGCCCAGTTATTACACCTGGAACTACATCTTTGCATGTGGGAGCTTAAAGTAGTCCACAGCAATAAATTGTTGCAGCGAAATCTTCTGCATTTGTCCAATGATATGAACTTCTTTGTTGCTAGATATAAGTATAACACATTCAATAAATTCAATTGCTTTGGACATTATTGCAACATACTTTCCCAAGAGATGTTTGAAAAAGCTTACCTTCTGTATAAAAACAAAAAGTGAAAATTTACAGAAGAAAAAACGTAAAATAATGGAAGCAAGAAATCACAAAATGTTCCATCACACTTACAACCTAGCTACTTCCCCTATTTGTTGTACTTACAAAGTGGTTCTAAAAGGATTTGATAGCTTTTTCCTTTGGGATCATTAGCCACTTTGTAACACTCCAAATAGAGGTGATCCCTCAAATTTTTAAAGAAATTTAACTAATGAGCAAAATAGAAATAAAGATAAGCATTATGTGGTTGAAGGAGAGGGATTAGGCTCCTTAAGCTTTTGGATTAATGCATTTGCAATAAGAGGGAAGAAGATGGAAAGTCAAGTTTGATTAGACCTTGATTAAATCAAAGCTGACATGCTTATTGGGTGTCTTAATTAAATCCTTGGGCTTAAGCTCATTGATCGTAGTCATAGATCCTTTCCCTTGGGTTGCAGCCGTGGGGGGTCCCTAATGGATTCTGTCGAGGAAAGAGTGCTTTCCCTAGCTCGGTATCAGCGACGCCTCTGTCTTGTATAGTCAAAAAGGATGATCACAAGAGTTAAAAAGGATGTATAAAAAGGAATTAGAAGATTTTCCCTTCAACTTAACAGGCCCTACTTATGCCTTAAATGTCTCGATGCAGCCAAAATTTTTCCAACTGTTTTGAGGTGAAAGGAAGCCCATAATGTGTATTAGTTTTACATACAGTTTTATTATGTTAATCAAACGTAAGCTTCAATGCATGCCTTTGAACATTTTGTGAACTCAAACATGACCAAGTTGAAGCTTAAACATGACTTATTTCTAATACTATATCATTTATTTTAGTTTTTGTCCCTCATTAACTGATTATCAAGTTTAGCTGAGCTTTATTGATCTCTTTTTGTTTTTTTTTTTTTCTGTTGTTACCTCTTAACAGTCGTTAACTAAACCCTTTAAAAAGATAGAAACCAACTCAAGTTGCTTCACTCGTTTCGTTTGTACCCCTAGTGTGAACAAATTCCGAGTCTATAGCCAACTTAACGTAGATGAAAAGGGTTTGCCTTACCAATCAAATCCCATCCCCATCAAAAAAAGAAAAAGGAAAAAGGGGAACCGACTGAGGCCATCGAGTAAAATGCAGAGGGACTGAGGCTAACGTCAACACAACTTTTAATGGCCTAATTCAACCAATATTTTCCCCTGAAACGACAAGTGGGGCCTTGACGAAGAAAGGAAGTCGACTAAACCGATGAGCCCTTTTTAAATTTGGGAATTAATTTCTCAATTCTCAAATCGGAGGCATAAGGTTCAATTGGGCACAGCACATGCGCCACCGATAAAAAGGTTTTGTAAAAGCTTACTGTTTCTGTTTGCCAGACAACGTCCCAAGAAATGTACAGGATGCTGCTGCTGTTGCTGCAAATATTAATACCAAATAACAATATTTTGGTGGTTTTAATGAAACACACAGCCTTCATTGTCGAAATGGGTATTTACCATTAAGGCTTGGACCAAACATTAGTTATTGCGTTGAGGCCCAAATCAGTTTGATTTAGTCCACGCTGCCTTTCCAGGCTGACACTTCGGTTTTATTTTTCTGCTACCCTATTCCTTCAACTTGGACCAGAAGGATAAGATTCTGATTGCAACTTATCGAGATAATACTTAATGAAGCATCCCCGCATTAAAATAAAGAAAGAAGAGTCATCAGTTTGATTGAACAATTCAATATACTTTGAATGATGTAGGAAAAAAGAGTTGGATACGTTTGCTATAAAGACTTGCTGCTAGTAATTTTCTTACAAACACTTATCAGAAAGCATGTGACCAGAATAGGAACTGCTTAAGGTTAGGTAAAGGCTTTACAACTGCAACTGCAAATTCCTAGTATAAGCTTTGCCCATAAAAGTTCCCAAATTGCTGTCCCAAGCTCAAACTAATTTACGGTTTTCAACTTTTTTTTTCCTTTTTTTAGAGCACATATGTATGGATTATGGACCACATAGATATTATAGAAAGCAGAATTGCCCAGAAAGAGAACACCTTCGATGCTAGGAAGGACTTGGACGTTAGATTGAAGGGAAGAACCTATTAAGATTGCCAGGCAGGGAATAGAACTCTTCACTCCTAGAATCCGTATTGAAATTCCTGAACTTTTCCCACCAATGCCTGCCACTATCTCGCCGAACTGAGCTATGCCCGTAACTGTGGGTGCTGTCCAAGAAGAAGGCAATTATAATCGCCACTGTTGCTGGTGATGAAAATATTACTTGCATAACATTGTTGAACTGCAATCGGTAAGAAATTGAGAATTACTTCGTGGGAACATATTTCTATCAACAACTTTTGAACAAACAATGATGAGGCTGTTGGGATGGCATGCAAATCGAACATACTCACCCATGTAGAACCAGTGTGAACAGGACCATGGCCAGAAACTAGTAGATACTCATTAAAATATTGAGGTATGGAGAGGCCCATGAAGAGAGAAAATCCAAGTATAAACTTGGTCCTGAAGCTGTTTAGGTTGCAGAACTGAAGGAGACCAAGGCCAGCTGCAACTGCTCAATCATGGCATGTCACAAATCAAGTCAACTCATTATATTGGTTAAAGAGCTCATGGTGTTAATTAGAAGTGAAACAAATTCGAAGTATGTTAGAAGTGCCTTCATTATTCTCCAAAAATATTGTTTTTACATTTTTTTTTTCAGATGAAGTTTCAAGTAGTTCAATCCGAATGAGTTACCCACAATTTTCTTATAGCTCCCAGATATAAAACGCAGCATGTTTAGTAAGAAATATAGAAGGGATACATACCAACATAGGCAAAGAGGACACAGTACAAAGCAGCCACAATTGGCAATGGTATAGAAGCCAGAACAGCCCCGAATTTACCTGCCCATAAGCAGATCAATCTCCAAGTAATAAGAAGCCAAAGACATTTGTAAGTTCCGTTTTTAGCCATTGTTCAAAAAATATAAAAATTACTCAATGAATATATAAGCTCCTATTAGATTAAAACAGATCTGGCGCTGGGATTTATTGTATTAATGTGGAATATCATACCTAATACAGAAAAGAAGAGCATAAATGCTGCCGATATTTGAACGACTCTCCGACTTCCAACTCTTGTTAATCCCAAAAGACCTGCATTTTCGCTAAATTACAGCAAAACATAATTAGATGACAGAGTCCTCTTATTGTTTTGCTTGAATCAACCATTAATTCCTAAAACTAAGAAAATACTGATTTGTTAAATATGTATAAAATGACTCTCAGCATTAGAGATGAATTTATTGATATCATCAACAAATAATTCTCCAACAAATGCCTTTTTTAGCAAATTTGAAAAGGTCATGCCAATTACACTGAAGCAGTGGAGCCACTTCCTGTGCCAAATAGACCATCTAGCAAGATACCTACTCCCTGGAATTCACAAAAATTGAAGAGCTTAATCGAATCTGGAAATGGAAAATGGAGATTACACAACTTAGGAAATGCACAAGAAGAAGAGACAAAGATCATTTTGTATTTACCAGCCAGCCAACACCACGGCTAAGCACGGACGGTGGCATAGGAGTGGCACTCCCATACCTTGATGCTGCAATAAATGTACCTGTAGACTGCCAAAGAAGAGAAAGGAGAGTTGAAAAAATTTAGCTCGAAATAGAAATTTCATGCATTCTGGACATAAAACCTTCAGAAAATTAGAATGAAGATACAGGTCATGAAGGAAGAAGATATGTGCAGAATGAGTCCTCATACATGGCATTAGTAACGTCAGAAATCCATAAAGGTAATTTGGAAAAAAAGTAATTTTCATTAAGATACTTAGAATCTAGCTGTTTTCTTTATTCATTTGTAAATTCAGAGCATATATGCTCAAGATAAACATATCAAGACTAACATCCCAGAAGCCACACCTCAATGATAGCAACAAAAGAGGCAGCTATAACTGCAACAGCATCACCAGCATTGAAACTTGGTCTTCCCCATTGAAATGGATATGGAATCCTTATCCTGTATACATCAAACCAAAAATTAGGCATAACCATAAGTTCCAAATACTAGTGGTTAAGGAGGGTAAACAATAGAGAAATCTCCTACCAGCAAATTATATACCTGCTAATTGACTTTACTTACCAAAGCCCTTCAATTACATATTTGTCCACTTTGTATATAAGGAGACTATCATTAGAATTCCATCTCATGTGGTGCTATTGAGCTCTAAATACTATAAATTAGCCAGTATATATGACAGGAGGAAACCACAGCATAGAAATTAAGGAAAAACAAGAGCCTAACAGAACCATACAGTTAAAGAAGAAACAAAAAAGCATGGGAATTTATGCAACCAATATAAGCCCCAATTTAATTGATAAGAGCTTGTTTGACCTAGCTTTTTTCTAATTTAAAAGATATTATGAAGTTTTTATGAAAAATAATATCTTTTAGAATTAAACTGAAGTTGTTTGGTAAATTTTTTTATAAATTATAATTTTGGTT
Organism: Theobroma umbraticum; assembly: GCF_002168275.2. Taxonomy (NCBI): domain Eukaryota; kingdom Viridiplantae; phylum Streptophyta; class Magnoliopsida; order Malvales; family Malvaceae; genus Theobroma; species Theobroma umbraticum. The sequence continues at coordinate 8,391,068 of NW_018397254.1, read as the reverse complement.
AAAATTATCGTAAAAGGTATTTTTTTTTGAAAAAGTTATATTGTAATTATTTTTAATAAATGAAGATATTTTTAAAACAAAATAAAATTTTTTTTATATTTTAAAAAAAGAAAAAGAAAAAGCTCCTCATAAGAGCTTTTCCTAAAGCTTTTTTTTTTTAAATTTTATTTTTTAAAAAAAATTACTTTTTTTAAAAGATGAATAAACTGAAAAAAAATCAAGTTAAACAAACACCAAGTATGAGCTCACCAAGGTGCGGCACTGATGAGGCCAGAACGATCAGTACGGCAGCTAAACTGAGTTTTTGGAGCTTTATTATCATAAGCACCAGCTGCGGTCAAAATTTCTGCATAAGCCCATATAATCCCAACGGAGAAAAGGATTGCAAAACGATCAAATATGGCTCTCTTGGATTTGATTAAATGGGGAACATACTGCAAAGGCATTAATCATAAACCACATTAATTCAAAATTCAAGAAGTTAAAGTAACATGATTTTCAAAATATGACAAAAGGAACTAGTCATAAGTTTTCTCAATTTTTATATTTCTATTTCTATGTTTTCTACCATTTGCAAATTTGAGGGAAGAAAAACAAATATGATGGTAATGACTCAAGACAAAAGCAAATATGAAACCTGGGCCCATCACATAATATTGCACTGAGATTTGACTTCTTTTAGTGTAATCATTCTATGGTTTATCCTTCACTGTAATTACCAATAAAACCAGAGCAGTAGTGCAAGATAAACACATTTCTTGTACATCTATTATCTACCCAAGGGAATGAAAATGGACATATATAAGATAGAATAAGAACACAGCTTCAAATTCAAAGCCTTACTCTTACTTGTTGATGGAAAATTTTTATTGAACATGCCCATGATAAATGAAGAATTAAGAATGCGGATCACCTGAGATAAGAAAACCACTGCTACCAATGCTGGGAGTCCAACTTCGATGCATTTGGCTAACTACATTCAACAAGAAAAAAAAAGTCACTATGACAAAGAGAGCAGAACATTTTACTGACTAATGTAACATAATGACAGGAGTTTAGCAGAAAATTCTCATTTTAATCAAGAGGTTCTCCCACCATCCTCACATCTAAACATGTAATCAGCAATGCCTTTGTCACACAATGAAAGAACATTAAAATTTTAATTTCAAATTTCAATGGATCCAACTATCCAAAAATTTAAATATCCACAATAACACCTCATGCCAAGTCAATTACAGGTACAATAGAACCAGAAAATATGTTTATCAAGGGAGATGGAATCACTGAGGGTTTCTAACTGAAAATGTCCTCGAAATTTTAGTAGACAGCTCAAATTATAGCAAAAGGAAAATAATACTATCCAAACAAAGAAGTAAAGAACCCATAACAAACATGGTTCTTTTAGGTTTCAACCAATGGCAAACTCCACGGAAAACTTTTAGGTTTCACAATCAGTACTGAGGCTGGAAACATATCCTAATTTCTGGTTCTGCGTCTGGGTTAGAAGCAGCGCAATTATCACTCCATACGATATCCAATGGGCTCATTTGTCTTAAAGAGAGTAGTTAGAGGTCAAGGTTTAAAATGAAGAGCACTGAAGCTCCTCGGATACAATCATCTCCACAGAACAATGATGGAATGAGGAGTTTGGTGCTCTTACTTGTGGGAAACCAAGTGCATAGAGCCCAAGTCCAGTGAGAATCACAAGAGGAACAGCTGCAAGAGGGCTGAAAAACCTGCATCGCAAGACGTCAAAAATCAAGCAAGTCAACTGAATTAATCAATGGAACAAAACAAATCCCAAAATTCAGTTAGGCAAGTTAGCAACATCCTACCTTGCGATAATTCCCCAGAAACCCAAGAATCCAATAACCATAGTAAACAATGATGCAACAATGAGTGCTCCTTGTACATCTCTCATGGATTGTTTAAACCTCTGAAAGATCAAAAGTCGTCAGCATGCAACTTTTTAATTCATACTAGTAGTCTAGTACACACCATTTAGCGCGAGGCGTTACTAATCATCATTTACAGTATTATCAGGCACTTACTTTAAAAATAAAAGAAAGTTCTAAATTGCAATAGAAAGAATAAACCTGGTGAGGATCAATGAGGATACTGTATCTTCTAGATAAAGCAATGGAAATGATGGGGATAACAAAAGCATAAGAAGCCCCAATCACCACCGGCAACCGGGTTCCAAACAAAGTCTGCAAAAGTGTGTTTATGCCAGCAACAAAGAGAATGGTGTTTATAACCTCTGCTTTCTCTACCTATTTTTCACAAATGAAACAACACGTTCAGTTTAAAGAGACCATAGAACTAATCAACAACGACGCACGATAAAGAAAAAAGTAAATGAATGCTTTCAATTAGAACCCTGTTTTCTTACATTGCCACCGCCCATTAAAGGGACAAGTATAGATGATATGATAACCGTGGTCCCAAGCATTACCACGTAATGCTGAAATCCTAGAAGTATTGCTTCAGCTGCATTTATAGCAGAAGATCTTAGCAAGTTTTTGAGCGAGTAAGAATCACAATTATAAGAAATTCCCTAAGCCTCTTTTAGGTTCAACAGAACAGAGTATCATGTGAGAGACCAAAAGTCTTAAGCAGAGATGTTCTTCGTTACTTAAAACCCAAGAAAACCAGAAAATTTCACGTGAAAAATTTGAAAGCAAATGAGAACGGGAAAGAAAACAGATAGGAAAAGGAAATTTTGGAAAATGTAGAATTAATAAGATCTGTTTGTTTGTCTAGAAAATGCAGGGGTGATCAGCTAATAATATAAATCGAGGTCTCAAAATCCGAGAAAACACCGGTAGTCGAAAATTAACAAACAAAATCAAAACTGTAAAATACTAGTAAATGATTAAAAACAAAAGTTAATAGCATTAAACCCTTAGCATTCGATCATTTTAGTTTCTCTTGTAACTTCATTCCGTATGTCCCTCTCAACTACAACAGATTTCTCTCCACATGTTTTTCTTCTCCTTTCTTTCAAACCAAACAAACCTAAAAGTTTATTCTACAGAACTTAAAGAGTTTCGTCCAACAGGGAGAGCGAGGAAAAAAGCGAAAAGAGGTAAACAGTAGGAAAAAAAATAGCGGGAAAGCCATGAAAGAAAGGCTTGGTGATCAATGGCGAAGATTGATCGATGACACCTAAGTTTAACTCTCGCTTCAGTAATCGAATAGACAACAAAAACGATAACGAACGGTCGAAAACGAAAACTGAGCAAAAACAGAACGATCACTCTGTTGTTGAAACATGGCGAGAGAGCGAGATTGAAGGTCCTAAGTAGAGCATAATGCAAAAAGAAAACAAAAAGAACGCGAAGAAAAGGGAGATGAAGGCGAAAGGTCATACGCCAATTAGGAGAGCTGGAGACGCAAAAATCAACACCAGGGAGCTGGTCTTTGACAGGGAAGGGCTGGAAGTCATCGGACTTTCCTCCTCCACTTGCTGTCATTGCTCTCTTCTCTGTTTGTTTTTGTTGTTGTTGGACAGAACTTTCGTTATGAATATATGAATGGAAATGAGAAGAAGCAGAAGAAGAAGAAAGGTGATCAGCACTGAAGAGTAGTGAGAGAAATGATGAAAGAGGAAGACCCTTATACAAGGACGGGTTAGGCGGCAACGTTTTGACCCTAACCATCTCTCTCTCTCTCTCTCTCTCTGGTTGCTGGGAAAGCTACCAACTGCAAGGTGATTTGAGAGCGACCTCTTCCAGTCTCAATAGACAAAGACAGAGAAAGAAGGAGAATGAGAGAGAAACAATCCATCGCGGCTTTGGACGTCCCTTCCCTTTGCTGCAGTAAGATTCGGATTTTCTCCTACTGCCAAAACTTCGAACCGAAGGATTCTTTTTGCCATATTTGGTGTTGATTTCTCCAATTCACCCTCACTGCAATAGTGCTTATCGACCTATGGGATCTTATGCCTCTTTATTTTGTCAACAAACCTCCCATTATTTTACCACACTGCCACTTTTTCAGTATGATTTTGGGGAAAGTCAAAAATGGAACCTTAAACATTTAAATTGCTGCAAATGCAATGCCAAATGTCGGCTTATTTGGTTAATGATTTGGTGGTTGAGGTTGATGCCACCATATAATAAATCTTTTTTGCCTAATTACAATTTGGCACCCATAGAAGCTTACCTTTTAACGTGGGGGACGTTGGTTGTGAGTCGCTTTGGTTTAGCATATAATGGGAAATGAATTATGCTTTTAACTCAAACAAGAGTAAGCCTCTTTTCTGCATGTGTCTTGTAATTGATCAATTCTATGTAAGTAAGTAACATATTAACTCTTTCCAGCTTATGTATTCATCTTCTTATAATCATATTCAGATCAAATTAAGTACTTAAATAATCAGTCTGTAGAACTATAAACTTGTCGGTGAAGCATTAATCAATTGATATCTTTTAAATTAGGAATCATGATCACGAGTTTTGTAGTTTTCAAACCAATAATGCGCCCAAAAAGGGAAAACCAATATTCCCCAGAGATAAATCAGTGTATTTCTAATATTTGATGTTATCGTGGCTTTAGAACTTTGATAAAAGCTGCTGGTTTTTCTTTTTCTTTTTAATTATTTTTGTTTACTTTAGGATTAAACTTTATTAGTAAAAATGGAGAAGAAAGAAACAGACGAGAAAAGTTTAAAAGCATCAATAGGGCACAAGCTTACAATATGGGAAGCTTCCATTTGATTGTATTTTGGATTATTAATAGAAATTATTACTATTAATAGTACTCATTGGTAAATGTGGGGAGAGTTTTGAGGTGTCAATTAATGCAAAAGGCTAAGCATTAAGCAATCTATCACATTCATAGGGACTTCCTACCCAATGTTGTTCGCCTTTTACGGTGGACCCAATCTTCATGCATTAGAATAGATTAACAAAATCCCTTCTTGTGTTCAATAAAACTTACAAGGTTTCTCTTGATTGAATTCAGGTCAGGTTTGGTGGCATAGGCCAAGAACTTTAACTTAGGTCAATATTTTGTTTTATTAAACTCTTTGCCATCAATAATAGTGGATCCAAGTTCCAAATTTTGAATTACACCATATATATATATTAATTAATTAATTCAGAAATGTTGCTGTTTCTTTTTTAGTCAAGACGATGATAGTTGGTTCACCAAAGCAACTGCCCTCCCATGTAGGGGTTGAAATTTTGAGTAGAAAGCATGGACTCAATCCTCCATCTCTTGCTCTTCAAATTGCAGTATTGGACAATTAAAGACCATTTTCTCTTTTGCCCCATTGACCAAATTCCAAAATAATGTAACCAAGTGATGCGAGATATAATAATCACATGATAGTCAATTACATGTTTAATTTAATCTTATATTTTTCTTTTGTTGGAGGGTGGAGTAGTCTAAGGAAGGTGTGCCAACCTTAGATGTTTTCTCTCTTTGGTTGGCTTTCTATTGGTAAACGGCAATCTCATCATAGGTCATCTATTAGTACCACATAAATAAGTAAGGGATTGCTCCAATTAAACCCAAATTTAGTTAGTTGTAACAAATGCGATATCCGATTTTCTGCCATGATTCTAATGTAAGGGGAGAAAGAAATTCAGTAATGGAGATACAACAAATAATCAACTTTAGTTGTTATTGGGTAAACCTTTGTGACTGGTCCTTAGCCAAAAAAACACACATAAAAAAGGTGGGAAAAACTTATGAATAATCATAGCGTCATGCTTGAATTTAACTAGTAAGGAACACTGGGATACTTTTCCTTTACGCTTTAATTTTGCTCTGAAAAGGTGAAAATGGCTTCACCTTGGATTGTTTGGGCTCAAGGATTGGAAATGTCCTGGTCAGGGCTTGAAATAATTTTGCTGGAACATCTCTGCTTTGATGGCTTTGGGCGGATACCTGGTGGCCTAATTGGACTTATATCATCTGTGATTCTGTGTAGTAATTGAATGATAGAAAAAGAAAAGATGCTTCAACCATTAAGACAAGGTCCAATGCTCAAAGGATAGAAAAGTTGGCTGCCTTTCATATGGAAGGAAAGACAATTAATCTTAGCTTAGAGGGATTTGAGATTTGTTTTATTTCCTGATTTGTGAATCAGGTGGAGGTCTTGCAACATATGCCATTACATAAATGTTTGAAAGGGGAAGGAAAACTACTTTTGTGATACCAAGTGAGCTGAATTATCTACAGACTTCATCTAGTTAATTAAAACATTCTAAGAAATTGCATGACCCAAGTACTCAAATGCCAAGATATGATCATTATTTTTCTTCTTCGTTTGCCCCTTTCTAGGGTGAAAGCTCATGGGATACGGATAGTGTGCATATTGCGTTTTAGTTCCTTGATTTCTAATCTTACCTTCACTGTTATGTATAATATTAAATTTAAACAACTCTTAATTATGAAAAAAAAAAGAACATTACATTTGACCTATATCATATTAGGGGTATGTAATTGGTCAATTTGTTCCGCAATAACCAAGAGAATCAAATAAATCAAACATTTTTAGAGAACTGATCAAACTTAAATGAAGATCGAACTGATCAAACCGATTGGTTTAATTTTGGATTAAAAGAATCGAAATTTTGTTACTTTTGATTTTTACAAGTTACAATATTGAAATTTATAAATCTCATCCGTAATTATAAAATATACAAATAATTTAAATATTAAAAAATAGTATAACATTTGTCCTTTCACTCACGTAATTATATTCTTTCACATAAACCATCAAAATAATATTTAAGAGTTTTAACCTCTAAATTCTAACATTCAAAATTTAACATAATAAAAACAAGAAAATTACCATCTACATAATAAAATCATTTAACACAAGACAATTAACCATCCATATCATCAAGTTAGTAAGATGAAAATATATATTTTATATAAATTTAATATATAATATTAATTTGATTTTTTGATTCGTTCAATTCAAAAATTTTAAGACCAAGAACTGATCAAATAAACTAATTGAATCATATTTTTTAAACCAATAGATTCAATAGATCAATCAGATTGAACCATTTTACTTAAATTATTTTCGATTTGGTTAAATTATTGGTTCAATTCAATTTTACTCACTCTTATATAATATAAGAAAATATTTAAGACAAAAATTCAATTAGAAAATATTTAATATCATACCCAAATTCTCAGTTCGTTTACCAGTATGCCTCAACATCATGTTAAAGAACAAATCTTGTATAATTAACTACTAGTTAAATTCCATAAACAAACCGAGACGGAGAACAAACAAATAATAATGTCACAATGGCCCTGGTTTGCTTTGAAGCGGGCTTAGCTGGTTCATGATGGGCTTCAGAAATGATGACACGAGCCTATGGTGCCATTATCTTATGCAATTATGTCAAATTTGTTTGAGGTGGACGCATATAGGATTTTGGTCCATTCATTCTTCTGCAGGTCCAAACAAGCTGAAAATGAGACCTCATCGATTACGAAATCTCTTTTTGGTTTATTCAAGTGACTTATTTACTTTTTTTTTTTTATTTTTTGTTTTAATAACCGGTGGTTAATCCTGTCGAGCTTTCTCTGTGTCTATCAATGAAGATGCAATGCGAAACCTGAAAGGAATAAACCATTAATTTTTGGACGATTGCTTTTGGTTGCCTCCATCGGCAATACATGCCTTTGAAGCTAAGATATATATGCTAATTTGTCCCTGCATTTAAGTGAGACAAAAAGCATAATTTTTTTTTTTGAAAAAAAAATTCTTGTAATTTTAAATTATATTTACATAAAAAATTAATCCTATTCATAATTTAACTTTATTTAATTAATAGTATTATAATATAATTCTAACTAGGTAATGGAATCGCAATACAATTCTAATTAGAAACTATCTTACCAGAACATTAAAAAATCATATTTGCAAAAAAACCCATCAAATAATTAAATTCGTGATATAGATATATATAATACTGACTTGTTATTTTTTTTTTAAAGATTTTTAATGGTTAAAGTAAAATTTGAATTAACATTCGATTGCTTGTTTTCATTTGAATTACCTATGCATCAATTTTGTTGTTCATAATTAAGATTACCTTATGACATCTCTTATTTCATTCCATTGACAAACTCTAATAAATATCTCATAATTTTACTTTATATGCATAACAATTTCCGAATTTGACAAAAACTTGAATTTCCAATTTAGCAAGTGATGGACACCTTTTGCAATGGATATTAAACCTTAAACCCTGCATTTCTGGTTTTGACTGCGTTCTTTTAACTCCAATTCTACCATCATAATTAATTTATGCAATGCATCCAACAAGGAATTTATTAATTTTACAATAATACGAGTAGCTTTTATCCTTAACACGCAAACTCTATGTTTGATTAATCAGTCCAAACAAAAGGTTGTTGGGAAACTCTTTTATATATCATTCTCGCATGATTGTTTAATAATTTTAGTGACATGACAGATTAATTGACTAGTTCAAATCTAATTAATCCAAAATTTAATTTGGTTAAACATGGATTTTAAGTATCAAATAGGATAGCCTAGCGTATTCCTAACCCTGCAGTACTTTCAGCTCTAAAATGGGATGGATTGGACCACTTGACTCATGCCCGGTCCCCTTCTTTACAGCTGTTAATTATGGCATTTGGACATCTCCGACTTCCTTATATATAAATACCGAGTCAATTGCAATCGTATACTAGTTTACATTTTTTTTATATTTTTTAAGATATAATGAGCATAACTGAGTTGTCTTAATATATAAAATGATTGATCATGTCCATATATAACAAAACTATTATAAAAAAATATAGTGTGATTTAGTGGTTGGTTTTTCTTCTAAAGCAAATCAGGTATGGGTTTCAGAAAGTTGAGTCAAATATTTTTGATAAATTAGCTTTTTACTTGTAGAAAAGTCGAAAATGAACTTTATTAAATACTCAGTTTTTTTCTTTTTTTTTTGAAAAGCTTTAAATGTAATTTATTCGAACTTCTATTTCCAATAGGAATAGTCGTGGGGGCGCCGGAGCCGATGACTGAAGGCAACGCCTTCGTAAGTCAATATAAATGCACGTTGATTTAATTTTGTATTATCTGCAAGCACCTGTAAAATCAATTACATGCCAGATTAAGGCAGCCTGCCCTTCTCCCCTTGAAAAAGATGCGGGCATTGATTGTCTCCGTTGCAACGGTTTGTGTTGATTCCAAAGAACCCCAAATGGAAAAAGACGAAACAAAAGGGGAGTTAGTGAACAGCGCAATGCCTAAGTCGACAAAACACGACGATGGATTGACAGTTTTATGCCGTCATAGCTCAGGCTCTTGTTCCTCAATGGTATCGTTTTCTTCAAAACAAGGAAAAAATTATCACGGCGAATATGCCTCCCCCCTTCCAGGGGAAATTGAAAATGGTACGACAGTGGGGCTTTCCCTTTATTTTTATCACATGGTACATCTACCAACAAATTATACAGCAACATGCGTTTTTGATAAAGTAGTGACCGTATGCTAAATAAAATATGCTTAACACTATATATCTCAAAGAAACGGTGGAGCAAAATGCATCATTTTATTTGTGATTTGTGTAATATTTTAATTTTTAAAATTTAATTCTTAGATAGTTAGTAAAAATTAATTTTATATGACATAAACATCCGTTCCAAGAAAGTCAAAACCTGAACATTCAAATGTCTTAGCTTACTTTTATGGTGTGAGCGTTCGCATAAATGTCCAAGTAAAGTTTTGAGGTGACAAATTTCATTAAATTTTAACAACGATGGATTGAATAAATGAATTTACAACCATTTTTAATGTCCGAGAAATTAAATGGACCACTATTTCCAATCGGGTGAAAAGAACACTGGATTGTAATTGTGTTATCTTTGCACTTGTTTGAATCAAGAAAGAAGAAAAACTGAACTTGCACAAAGGTGGAATAACACGATCAAGTTGGGCTGAGTTAGTGGTCTCACGTGTGTTTAGCACTGGCATGATTAGCCCCTCATTGTTGTTCACGTAATATAAGGTAAATTAAAATGAAAAGCCCAAGCCAGCTCCACGTGACAGGGACAACAGAAAGAAACAGGGATGACTCAAAAGCAGCCTTTATACCAAACACCAATAAAAAAAAAGGATTTAATACGAGGAGTGCGAAATTTTGCTTAACTGTAAATTTGAAATCACAATTGAACAAATCGTGATGGGTGCTTGGTAGACTAAGAGTTAATACCTTACAATAAAAAGGCATTAGTCAATCATGAATCAATTTGTTGTATAAAAATAATACTAATATAATACACATAAAAACTGTATTGACTTTTAAATAAAGGTTTTTTTTTTCTGAGAAGCAAGAGAAAGTATAATTAGATTGAAAATAGGGGGATGAAAGGCCCCGCATAGCATAAAAACCTGCAGCATACAAAAAATAACAGGAGATGAGCTACCGGGTAAGACCTTCATGAGACTGGGACTAACCGAGTAGACGAAGGAATCCTTACATAAGAGACTTATAAAGTAAGTTATGATGTGTTGTCGTTGATAACTAGTTGTGCAGCAGTAATTAATAATTTTTTAATATAAAGTTTTGGTCCATTATAAATGTTTATATTCCCAGTACGAGCATGAATTCAAATCTAAATAAAACTCTTCCCCCAGAATTCTCCGGCTTTAAAAGTTTTCAATATTGTATCAATTTATTGAGTTAAAATCTTAGTTGGTCTCCTCCATCACGTTGTTGAGATTAACCATTACGAAGGAATTGTACCAAAATAAAAACATTGTCCAACAAAACTTTCAATTGGACTTTTATATTTTAGGAATTAGTGCTTATAAGAAATAAGTTTTGGTGGTAGTTATCTTGACGCGCATTGGACGCGCAATTTGCCTAAATTTAAAAAAGAAACCAACAAAGATTATATTTCTTGCAAATTTCTCCCTATTGATTGGCTGTATTTCCCATAAAGGACACGCGTCCACATCCATGATGAAGAGTAGAGATTTCCATTGAAAATCCTCCAGAGTATATAAAAATATCCAATTTGCCTCTGTCTCTGCGCAGAGCGATATCTCTTTCTTCCATTCTCTCTTAAAAGTTTGTCCAAGGAAAGAAAAGAAAAAGAAATCTTCCATTCCAGAAAAAGATCTCTTCTTACTGAAAGTATCAGCAAAACAACACAAGAAGCTATGAGTTATTACAATCAGCAACAGCCTCCTGTTGGTGTTCCTCCTCCTCAAGGTCAATCCTGAGTTTTCAGTTTCTGTTATCATCTGGGCTTTTTTCTTTTCTCTCACCAAATCTTTATGTTTTCTTTTTTGTTTCTTCTTTATTTTGGTTTTTATATCATTTGGATTTATGTTTTTTTTTTGCATTGTTGCATTCTGATTGAATGGATCTGGTGGATCTGAAATTTTTTTTTTGTTTGTCTGATTGAATAATAGGTTATCCACCAGAAGGATATCCCAAGGATGCTTATCCACCACCGGGTTATCCCCCACAAGGATACCCCCAGGGTTATCCTCAGCAGGGATATCCTCCTCCGTACGCTCCACAGTATGCTCAGGCTCCTCCTCCTCAGCAAAAGCAAAGTTCTGGTTTCTTAGAAGGCTGGTAGGTTCTTTCTCCCATTCAACGCGTATACCCATACATGTGTGTAGTACAACTGTACGAGTATATCTACCGTATATGGCATGTCAGATCTGTAGGATGATAACGCAGGAATTGTAACTGACAGCGTGTTTTTCGGGGGTAGGAAATCGTCGTCTTTGTGACACAACCATCACGGTTTCCAACAAAAAACGGGGTTGGGGTTTCGCATGGTCAGCCGAGCAGTTGGTTGGTCAAAGTCTTGAAAAGACCCTAAAACCTACCCCTCGTTTATCTCTTAGTGAAGATGTAGGGTGTTTTGGTTATTTCGTTTGCCTAGAGATAAGGTTGTTTTCGGTCAAAAATCGATTTTGACTCTTTGCGAATATCAAGGTAGCTCGGGACAGGTTTTTGATAAAATTAAGGTTCGGATGAGGTAAATTATGACAGCTTGGGAAGCCTTCCCTGTAATTCGATGTTAGTTTTGGCTAGTGTTATTGCTGTATCACTGTATTTGCTGCAGTTGAGTTCTGTCAAATGGTGGGGTTCAAGATAATGCAAATTGCTTAGCCAGAAAGTAATGTATATGGGCGGCTTAACAAATGGTTTCGTTTTTTGTTTGCTTGTGCAGTTTGGCCGCCCTTTGCTGTTGCTGCCTGCTGGATGCCTGCTTCTGACCGTACCTAACTTTGCAGCTCATTGAACGTTGAATCCAACGGGACGTGTTCAAAATTTAAACCCTCATTCCCAATTTGAAGAAATGTTCTCCTTGTCGCCTGTTAAACTTTTTTTTACTTGTTTTTACCCTCTCGCTTGTTTATTTTCTTTAATAATTTGAACCTTTTGTTTGGAATTGAACTCTTGGACAGCTATTATCTTTTGAACTTTGGAGGTTTTTGAGCTTTCGTTATTCTTTTTTCCATAGCTGCACATGTAAAGGCGAAGAAAGGAATATTCTTAATTAGGTAACTTCGCTAATTTACTTAACGTGGAAGCATATCCAAAGAAATGGTCATAAAGCAAAAAAAATAAAGGAATACTATAGTGAAGGAGTACATTGTCGCAATTCTCTTAGGCCGGGCATTCGGCTTGTGGGCCAGATTTATTTAGGAAAGATTTTTAGATTAAATTGATGAGATTTTTTTTTAAAAATGATTGAATTGTTATGAATATTTTTATAAATATTTATTTATATTATTTATATTTAAATTTGATGTAAATCATATTAAATTAATATATAATTTATTTAATTTTTAAGTGTTATTTTTATTTTGTAAAGGAGTTATTTATCTATAAATAGGTCAATAAAATTTCTTCTCTCTTTTTAAATACTTTCTTTCTCTCTAAACACTTTCTTTTATATTTCTGTTATAGTTGTTTTTTTAAATTTATTTCATAATAATAAAATTAAAATAAAAAATCTAAACCGATTAAATTGAAAATTTTTGTTACATAAATTTAGTATATAAGTTTTGGTATTTTATTTCAATAAATATTTTTATTAAAAATTATGCTAAAATTGCACCATTTAATGAATAATAATCAAATATTTTGTATATAGATAATGATTTTAGTTAAATTCTTGTAAAATAATAAAGTGGCAACAATATAAGTTTTTTTTTTTTTATAATTAGGGAGGGAAGATTCAAACTTTGAAAATTATATACCAGTCAATGAATCAAATACTCGAGTGAGTGACAATAATATAAATATATTTTTTACTATTTTTTGGACTAATAATTTGAAAAAGTAATTTAATAATTAAATTAGTAATAAAAATATAATTTTCAAATAACGTTTCGATGTCATTTTATTTAATAACTACGGACATTCAATTTATCTAGCATTTAATATCAAATATTGAATAATATAATTTTAATACAAATAACACTTGGGTAATGTGATAAAAAAATCAAATGTTCTAATCAATTGTTCAAGCATTTATCAATATAAAAAGGAAAATTTCTCTATTCAAAATCAAGTTTGAAAATTTTGCACATACTTGGAGTGACGAAAACTCTTTTCTCTTTTGACCTTACTCAAATTTTACTTGAAATATAGATCTTCACACCGTGTCCTGTTCTTCACATTAATCACAACATAAAATGGAACTCTGAAATTTCAGCAATTTCTTTCTTAAAATTATTCAAAAAAACTTATTAAAAAAACAAGATCCTTTGTCTTTTACTTCATCTCCATAATATTTACAGTCTTCTTGTTCTTGTAAGCGGGTCAAAATTCCAAATCCACCAAAATCGGCTCTTCGGACACGTGTCCATCTCAGATCCAGTAAGGGATCTCAGCGAACTCCACACGTGACACGAGTGAACCCTAATTAAAATAAAATAAAATGGAAAAAGAGAAACCCTAGCAAATTTTTTGAGCCAGTAAATCATAGCGTCCGGTAGAACCTCCATGTAATCTCCTGTAGCATAGCACCTCCATAATCGAAAAACGGAATTTACTTCTTCCTTTAATATTTTTTATTAAAAGCAACAAGCCTTCGACTTCCGATCGAATCACCCAAAAATAGTGCAAAACACTATATAACGTGAAATAAGAAATTAATCCTTTTTTCCCTCTCTTTGTCTACGATATTTCAGCACATCTGGTAATTTCATCTCCTTTTATCTTTGATTTTGTTTTTTTTTTAATGTTAATATGTGTTTCCCTTTGTTGAATTTTCGAATATTTCCAATACCCTTAATTTTGTGTAAATTTGCTTTATTTGCCCATTTGACTGTATGCTATTATTAATTTTTAGAAACGCAGTCAATGAGTGAAATTAGGGGTTTTTTTTGGCTTTGTCAATCGATGAGCGAAGTTTTTTTGTTTTATTGAAGTGATTTTGATTTCATATTTTTTGATTTAATCATGATGGTCATTTCTTGAAATCAGGTATTAGGGATTAGTTATGCACGCCATTCTTGATTTGGAATTTGGCTTTATATGTTTATTTATAAGAACAATTGATGATGATTGTATCAATATTAATTTTGTGAGAGTTCAATGCTTGAAGTCACATTTCTTTTAATCTTGTCTGCCAATATGGCTGGAATTGAGTTTTGCAGATTCGGAAGCTCGAAGGCTTTTTTCCTCTGTATTACTTTAAATGGGTGCTCCTAAGCAGAAATGGACAGCTGAAGAAGAGGCAGCATTAAAAGCTGGAGTCATCAAACATGGTGCTGGAAAATGGCGAACGATATTGAAAGACCCTGAATTCAGTGGTGTCTTGTATCTACGTTCCAACGTAGATCTCAAGGTTTGTTCCTTTGCCTCTTGTGCAAATGGTGCTGATATAGAAGCCTCTCTTTTCATCCTTGTCTTGATGTAATGTGCTGCCCATTCCATTTTTTTTTTGTTGTATTCTTGGGCAGGATAAATGGAGAAATATGAGTGTGATGGCAAATGGGTGGGGTTCTCGGGACAAAGCTAGGTTGGCCGTAAAGAGGACACCTAGCATTCTTAAACAGGAGGATGGTGCTATGGCCCTCACTGTTGTTCCAAGTGATGAAGAAATTGCAGATGCTAAGCCCATATCAGTTCCCAGCACTACGGTGCAGATTCCAACTTCAACAAAGAGATCCATTGTGAGGTTAGACATTGTTCATAAGTTTTTTTGATGTATTTCATATTGTATGATCTCACTTGATGTTGTTATGTTTTTTTCATTGCTGTAGGTTAGATAACCTCATTATGGAAGCGATTACAACCTTGAAGGAGCCTGGTGGTTCCAATAAGACAACTATTGCTGCATATATAGAGGTATTGTTTTATATGCAGTATTCATAGTTATTCTTTTTTCTATTCTAAGGAAAAGATTGCATTAGAGATCTGTAATAAACAGAGAAAGAGGAGTAGATCAGATTTGTAGATATAAGAACTTAAACATGGCACATGAGTGATTGATATCTTTCAAATAATTTATAGTAGTTTTGTGCTTATTGGAGACCTTTTTAAATCCTTCTTTAATTGCTATTGCGGTTCTTTCCCAACAGTGGCAAAGAAGAGAAGAAGAAACAGCTGTTAAGGACTTGTGTCAACCAAATTTTTTTCTTTGTATGTGTTATATTTACAATTTGAATTTGAAGGCTGGTGAATTGAAATTACAAAGTAACCATTTAATTCTTCATGTCAATCTGCTCTCTCTGTCTCTTTGTTTAGGGCATTGCTAGCCTTATTTAATTTCACCATGATACCCTGCAAGTTTGCATGACACCCGAAATTTGATAACACTTGACATGCCAAAATCATAATTTCATCAATTTAGTTTGCTTACTTGGAAATAGATTTATCTGATGTTCCATCTCATAATTCATTGATGAAAGCACCCGCCTTGTTTAGTGCATCAGGACAATGTGAATAAAAATATTATCTACAAGTTGTTGGTCTTCCTGATGTGGCTTTAGCATTGCTATGTGTCTGGAAATATGTGCTCACTTAGAGTTTGTTGGCATAATTTGCTGACTTATCATTTTTCTTATTTTATAGGAGCAATATTGGGCACCTCCTGACTTTAAGAGGCTCTTGTCAGCAAAGTTAAAGTATTTGACAGCATGTGGTAGACTGATTAAGGTAATTTATATGCTGCGTGGAAACATATAGATGCTACTTTGTCCTAAGCCATGAGGTTTGTCGAATGAGAAATTAGTGGATATATCTGGTTTCATGAATAATATCATTTGCCTGTATTTTGGTGGCTGTGGGTGTATTCTGTTCTGTGATTATAATTTTTGAAAACAGTTTAGGGTTTTGACTGCATTCTTTTAACTCCAATTCTACCATCATAAT
>NW_018397254.1:8374528-8374694 GCF_002168275.2 Theobroma umbraticum | reverse complement strand
AATGCATCCAACAAGGAATTTATTAATTTCACAATAATACAAGTAGCTTTTATCAGTAGCACACAAACTCTACGTTTGATTAATCAGTCCGAACAAAACGTTGTTGGGAAACTCTTTTATATATCATTGTCACATGCTTGTTTAATAATTTTAGTGACATGACAGA
>NW_018397254.1:8370038-8374518 GCF_002168275.2 Theobroma umbraticum | reverse complement strand
AGTTCAAATCTAATTAATCCAAAATTTAACTTGGTTAAACATGGCTTTTAAGTATCAAATAGGAAAGCCTAGCGTATTATTAACCCTACAGTTCTTTCAGCTCTAAAATGGGATGTATCGGACCACTGATTAAGGTAATTTATATGCTGCATGGAAACATATAGATGCTACTTTGTCCTAAGCCATGAGGTTTGTCGAATGAGAAATTAGTGGATATATCTAGTTTCATGAATAATATCATTTGCCTGTATTTTGGTGGCTGTGGGTGTTATTCTGTTCTGTGATTATAATTTTTGAAAACAGTTTAGGGTTTTGGAAGAGTTGTAAGTTATACATAATTACAGGGTTGCAATTGGTCTTAATGTTAATGATCGTTAAGATTCTTTGTGCTTATGGCATCATTAAAAAATTCATGGAACAAGTTAAGTGATTAATTGAGAAGGTATTGCATGGTGAATAGGCTGATTGCACTCCTCTCTGTGACACACACAGATGCAATTTGACTGAAAGATCTGGGTAGAATTCTTTTCTATGCTTCTTGATTGTATTAATACCATAAGCTTGGGCAAGTTTTATATCAGTTTCTAGAATATTGATGTCTAGTTAAGTAATAGATGGGTATTTTTTTTTTTTTATAAAGGGTTTGGCTTAATCCCATGCATTTACTTGTAGGTCAAACGCAGGTATAGAATTGCTCCTGCTCTGTCATTTTCAGACAGGAGGAGGAATCACCCCATGCTATTTTTAGAGGGAAGGCAAAGGGTTTCTCCTCGATTTGATAGGAATGATTTCCATATCCTCACAAAATCTCAGATTGACTTAGAGTTAGCCAAGATGAGGACAATGACTCCACAAGAGGCTGCTGCAGCTGCTGCTCGAGCAGTTGCAGAGGCAGAAGCTGCAATAACAGAAGCTGAAGAAGCAGCAAGAGAGGCAGAGGTTGCAGAAGCTGATGCAGAGGCAGCACAAGCTTTTGCAGAAGCAGCAATGAAGACTCTAAAAGGAAGAAACAATCAGAAAGTGGTATGATTGGAATGTCTTGTCACTATTTATTTTCATCACGGCACGTGCACAGATGAAAAGAGTTGGATTTAGAAGACTTTAAGGGTGTGATATTCACATATATATGATGGATGGACGTCAAATTTTATGATGGGATGTGAAAGCAACACAGTGAGTGCAAGTTGATTTCTCTTGCTTTCACAGACACTAAGAGGCAGAGGCAGGACTTGGTTATCTAAAAATGTGGATTCTATACCTAAGAATCCTGTACACAGCATATCTAGGATCAATCATTGTTTGTCCTGCCCCATCAATTTTGTTAATTTTTACTTATTTAGCATTTTTGACTCAATATAATATTGTTTGTGTATACACAGGTGGTTCGAGGTTGATTTGACAAAATGAGCAACAATGTGTTATGAAGGTTGGCATTTTTGTAGCATGCACCCAGTTATCATCGGTATTTGTAAATATGGTTAAGGCCTTTTTGGGTGCATATGTATAGGATTCTTCCTTACAAGCAGATCCTTCTGGAATGGTAGATTCAGTTAACAGGCTTTCTTGCTGATGGTTTCAAATTCTGGAATTCTTCCTCCTTTATTTTGGTTCTTTTTAATAGGGGAATATTCTGGGTATCACTTGATGTCATTTCCCGAACTCTGCACTCGGGAGGCTGGAAACCGTAGAAATTAGAATGTATATAGGGGTAGGAACTATTTGTAACCATCTGAAATATCTGTTGTGTAGTACACTATGTTCAAGCATTTTCATACCTTTTGCTATAGAATGAATCCACTGGCTGTAGTTTTTGTGCCACATCTTGTATGATTTCTTCTAGATTTTCTGGTAATAATTTTTGGGGACTGGACTGAATCTTTGTTGGTTGGCAGTAGCTTGATTTGCATTGGCATTTTCATCCATGAACTTGGAACTACGGTATAATAACCCCTTTAATTTTTGTGCTCTTCGCATACTATTTTGTGACTATTATTTTTTTAATTAACTTTTAACATCTTACTGATTTAATTTGAATTTTCTTTTTTGGAGATTCTTACTGATCCAATTTGTTAATTTTAAGAAATTATGACTTTAAAAATTTTCAAAGTTCTTTTACATTTAAAAAGTGTTGTCAAATTTAAAAGATGAAAACATTCTGGCGAATTTTTTTTATGTTAATTTTGTGAATATTCTTTTAATTAAAATCATGTAAATATAAAAAGTTAAATTTTTTATTTGGTTAAATAAAATTCTAAAAATACTCTTGAGTGAGAATAATTAGATTAATTTTAATTATAAAAATATATTCATATATATATATTAAAAAAATAAAAGTTGGAAAATTTTGGTGGAGTTTTTATTTTTAATCACGGAGTAAATTGCTCCAGTAAGTAGCAATTAGGCATCTCTTGAAGTAAAAGCGAGGTCGTTAGCGAACCGAGATGGAGATTATGGAAAGAGAAAGAGAGAGAGAGAGAGCCGTTTGACGAGAGACGGCTTCCTCCCTCTTCCTACCAAAACAATTTCATCTTTCATTTTCCCTCTTTTCTCAGTTAATTTGGTTTCTCCTCAATCCCTAAGAAAAACCTATTCTACGACAAATTTCCAACTCTCCTTCTGGATTTCCTAATAAATCAGTGAATAATGGAGACGAGCTTGAACGACAACGAATCACTGCTGGCTCGCATCCACCAGTTAGAACATGGTACGCTTTCTCGATCCTATCTCCTTTTTAATTTCTTTGAATTTCCTTTTCCTTTTCTCTCTAAATTGTCTCCTTTGTCTATAACAAGGGTTTAATGCTACGTTTTTTTTCTTTTCACCAATAAATTTTGAAAAACAAAATGATTTTGTTTTGTAGAGCGCGACGAATTGCGTAAAGACATTGAACAATTGTGTATGCAACAAGCTGGACCAAGCTATCTTGCTGTGGCTACTCGAATGCATTTTCAAAGGTATAATTCTTTTCCTCATCAGATCGCAAGATTTAGTTTTTCTTTTTTTTTTTTTGGTATGTTTAGTGAGAAATTAATGCCCTACTAGGACAGCTGGATTGGAGCAGGAGATTGAGAACTTGAAAAAGAGAATAGCTTCTTGCACAAGGGAAAACCAAAATCTTCAAGAGGAGCTTTCCGAAGCCTATCGAATTAAAGTAAGATTTTCATTTTCAGTTATCCTTTTTGTAACTTGTTCAACCCTCATATTAGCTTATATGATTGCTTTGCTCTTTGCAGACTCAGCTGGCAGACCTACATCGTAAGGAGGCTGCAAAGGTATCTCCCTAGTTTCTCCACGCCTCATTTGTGGAATTATGGCCACATTAGAAACTTTCTTCAACAAACTGAAATGAAATCATTTTATGTGGTTTAGCGCATGAGTAAAATTTAAACTTTGCTTTTTTCCTTTTGTCTCTCTAATTTGTTTTCGCTTGTTTATCCAGAATGTGGAAGCTGAGAAGCAGGTTAAGTTTTTCCAAGGCTGTGTGGCAGCTGCTTTTGCTGAACGGGATCATTCAATTATGGAGGTAATTCCCATAATTGATTTAAGCAAATTCATTTATGGCTGGCTTCTTGTTATACTTGTATACAGTAATATAAGTGTTTCTTGCATTAAAATATAATAAGGTTTTAACATTCCACATGTCTGGTAACAGGCTGAGAAGGCTAAGGAAAAGGAGGAGCTCATGGCTCAAAAATTTAACGAGTTTCAGACAAGGTAATTTTATTTCTTTCTAGCAATCATTCACTTCTGGGGTTGGGGAGGATTTGCAGCTACTGTTGTTGGCATCAGTTTCATGGCTTGTGGTGGTCTTTGCATTTCTTTTAAGGAGAAATTTGGAGTGTTAAGTAGTTTTGATATGAGCTCTAAAATTGTTTTATATAAATGCAAAGTTTTAGGTGTGACACAAATTGATTAAAGTAGTTCTTACATTTGAATGCTCATTGAATTTATACTACAGATTAGAAGAGCTCACATCAAATTGTCTTGAACAAAGCAGATGCAATGATACACTGCAAATTGATCTTGCAAAGCAAGAAGAGGAAAATGAATCTTTAAGGAAGGTAAATGGCTGAAATATTTTTATTCCCATCATGGGCTGATTTCTTAACCAAGAGCTAGGTAGTGTCTTGAATTAATATGATTGTATATGTTACATAGTGGTTTGTGAGGTATTACTGCCTAATATGGTTGATAATCTACTTTACAACCCATCTCTATGCAGTCCGGAAGATATTTTTTAGGTTGATTAGAGTGGATTATATATCGACTTACTTTAGTTTGGTTCTTGGGGATTGTTCCATATTCTTGGAGCTACACTAAATGCTTACATCTTCTTTGTATGGATTAAATTATTCTTCTAAGAAAACCCATCTTAGCAGAAAGAAAAAGGAAAAGAAAATAAGGATTCTAATAAGAAACAAGGCCTCCTGGGATGGTGCCATATGGACCTTGTCATTGTTGGTTCAGGATCACAACCTGC
>NW_018397254.1:8369009-8370028 GCF_002168275.2 Theobroma umbraticum | reverse complement strand
AACTTGGTAGTTGGTACTACTCACATTATTATTGTGTTACTACTGTTTCTATTTACCATAAAGCCTTTTTCTTCAGATGAATACTTAATTGCTTTATTTGGGGGGTTGCATTTTCTATTACGTCATCATTTTTGTCCTGTCCCGCTGGAAAATTCCTTTTCTACATAATAATGGCATAAACATTTTCTTTTCTTTTGTGAATTTGGAACAGGTTATCAATAAGTTTTATGAGATCAAGCAGCAAGCTATTGGGGAATTGGAGGATGCTAGTTATGATGAAAAATGCACTTATCTTTTGCATGATCCTGCAGAAATGTGGAGTTTCAATGATTCTTCCACCTCTAAATACATTGTGAGTTCCAATAAACCCTGAATTTTCCTCTATTCTTCGATTTTTAATACCACACACTTTTATTATGTTATTAGTGGCCTTATTCTAAAGCAATTAAATTAATATTATAGAGTTTTTCTCCTCCTAAGATTCTTCACCACTTACTGTTTAGTATTCCCTTGTTTGTTTGGACATAACTACTATGGACAAAGGTGCCTATATGATTAGTTGCACCCCAAAATGAACTGAGGCTACAGTGTATCAGCTTTGTTTTTTTTTTTTTTCATGCTTGTGTTGTTAATCTATTGAATCTAGATTCAATGTGCTACATGCTTGGTGAGATTAGTATGTTGACAGGCTTTGAAAAATGTTCAGATATAGCTTATAGATATTTGAATTTTCATTAAATTGAATTTTGTTTCGAACATGCAACTTGATTAACTTTTCCTCAGACAGAGTTCATTGGAAGAAGAGCTGGAGAGAGTAAGGAGCTCTGTGGATGACCTCCGAAATAAATTGCGGGTGGTATGAATCTGTTTGATGCCCGTACTTGCTTTACCTGTTCACTAACTGCATGTCTCATATTGATAACAAATAGATTTGTTGTGGCATATAGGGTTTGGAGATTGAAAATCATTTAAAGAAGAAAGTTCGTGAATTGGAAAGAAAGAAAGTGAGTACTTTACAG
>NW_018397254.1:8362319-8368999 GCF_002168275.2 Theobroma umbraticum | reverse complement strand
TTCTTTTTATAATCTTTTTCTTTGGCTAAATCCTTGACCTTTTGATTTGTATGCAGATCTCTTCAGACAAAATGATTGTGAATAGGGTCACAGAATTACGGCATTACCATTCTCAGCATAGAACTGAAATCATGAAGTTACTTGATATGGAAAGATCACATATCAAAAGATTTGTTGATGTAGTAGAAGAAAAATTTAGGCAATTTGATGCCAAAGGGCAAAATGTGCAGAGTCATCTCAAACCAGGTGAATGTGAGTGTGGAGATGTATATATGAGTGCTGATGCTGAAGCTGAGTCTGTATCTGAGGTTTGTTACTTAGAGGCTAATGTGGCACAATTGCTTGTTTGTTCTCTCTCTCTTTCTCTCATTTATGTCAAAATCTAGTGCCGTCTTTTCTGCTGATGGCTTTGCATATAGAAGTTTTATTAGAGAAGTATCCTTGGTTGGGTAAATCCTGTTGTTCTAAAATGAGTTATGTAAAGCTGAAAGAAATGGAAGTATTTTTGGATCTTTTTTTTATTTTTTTTTTATTTTGGTGTTCAGTTTTGACTATTGGCTCTGTTGTCTTTTGATGCTAAAGCTTTTAATTTGAAAGATCTATTTTTCTGGAATAGCAAGTGCTAGACTAATTTGATAAAAGATATTTGAAGCAAAAGGAACTTTGTCTTACTGAAGTTATGAAAAGGGTTAGATCAACCTGCTATGTTCAAATCCATGTCATTTCAATGTGAAAACTTTGGCTGATAAAAAATTGTACATATTTGTAAGTATTCATGTTAGGGACACATTTGGATTTTAGCAAGTTGGCTGTAGTATTGATTACTGCCCTTCTACCATGTAGTTTCAAGCTGTAATTTCTATTTATCTCCCTTATCTTTTGTAGAGGGATATGGTGGACTTAAATATTGCTGAGAGAAAAGGTGATACCTCAGAAGCCCTTGCACAGGCATTACAAGAAAAGGTTTTGAACATTTGTTATGTCTTGTTATTGTCTGGTTTCTGTTAATTTATACATTTTGTTTTCTCAGCCTTGGGTTCTTTTGGCAGGTGGCTGCGCTGCTGCTTTTATCACAGCAGGAAGAGAGACATTTACTGGAGAGAAATGTTCATGCAGCTCTTCAGAAAAAAATAGAGGAGCTTCAGAGAAATTTGCTTCAAGTAACTTTCTTGGCTTAACTCGAGACGGATGCACATTTTATTTTTATTGACTATTTGTTGCAGCACATAAATTGATGATCATTTTGCCTTCATGTCAGTTACTATCCATAACTGTTGGTTCATGCTTTGAGGCCTTAGACTACATTTATGTATTTGAGGTCTACTTTGCTTAGGTCGAGTCTCAGAAACCCTTTTGCTTTTTAAATTTTAAACTTGATAAGTTTCAAGTGACACTATCTGTCGAAGACTTCAAGCATTGTGTTACTATTCCTTGTTGGTTGGGAACAAGAAGAGCAAGTCTCCTTCTTTTGTCCAGACCTCCAACATTGATTTGTAGTTTGATTTACTATTGTTTACATGATGTATGCTGTCCTTACTATTTTGTTGAATGGCTTCTATTTTTAGTAGAATGGTATCCTTTGATAAAACATAATGAAGTTCTAAGAACTTTGTTGGTCTACTCAGGTTACAAATGAAAAGGTGAAGGCTCTCTTGGAGTTGGCACAGTTAAAACGGAAGTATCAGTTACTGCAAGAGTAAGATTTCCTCTGTGTCATGACACTATTTTGTTAAGTTTTTTTTTTATTAGTATTATTTATATATTTTTTATGTTCTTGTGAATAGCTCCAAGTTGGAACCTATATAGTATGTCATTATATGGCTTATCTCGAGTCAAAGAATGTTCTAGATAAGGAATGGATTGCCATGTTTTTTTATTTTATACAAATTATTATTCCAAAGAATGGAGAAATATGGCCAAATTCCTCTTCTTGTGCCTTCTTTAATCATATATTTGAAGGTCTTAACTTTGCACCCCCTTGTTTTTTTATCTCTGTTTCCTGATTGTTTGCATTATGTGCATCTATGCTTCTAATGATCGTTGACTTGCTTATGGTGTCTAAATTGTGTATTCGGCTAATTAGAAGGTTACACACCTATCA
Organism: Theobroma umbraticum; assembly: GCF_002168275.2. Classification (NCBI taxonomy): domain Eukaryota; kingdom Viridiplantae; phylum Streptophyta; class Magnoliopsida; order Malvales; family Malvaceae; genus Theobroma; species Theobroma umbraticum. The sequence goes on along the minus strand of NW_018397254.1, from coordinate 8,366,898 downwards.
CAGGAAAATCAGTAATGAGATGAAACAAGGCAATGTTTTGGCTGAAGCTGCAAACAGAAGAATTATTACTTATGAAAGAGATGGAAGGCTAAGAAATCTGCTAAAGAAAACATATCTTAGACGCTGGGTTGGTGCAATAGATGCAAGGGAAAGTGAAGCTGAAGCTCAGCCAAGTAGCATGGATTTTGCTAGGTATCTAAATATGCTGTCTATATTTTAATTGCATGGCCTGTAATACCTGACTGTAGATAGATGGTTCTTATGCATGTGAGATGTCCTTTGTTCTCTATACCAACCTTTCAGTAGAAAATAATTCCTTTGTGCATTATGTTATTACCTCTCCTTTTTCCCAGGATGAGGATTGAAAATGCTACACTTAAGGAGAGTATGGAGAGTATGGATCACCTGACTTCAACAGTTCGTAGACTGCGTCTTTCGCTTCTTAAGGTAATCTTCCAAGGTGTTGGATTGGCTGTTTTTGCTTCAGACTTAGGTGTGGTTGTGTGATGTTCTAGAATGTTTTAGATGCTTGGGTTTGATTAGTGATTTATGAAAAATTTGTTGAGGTTTTAGTGAGTTTAAGATATAAATATTTAATTGTTATTATTATCATACTGTTAAAGTAATATAATGTATTCTCACTATTATGTTCTGTCATTATGAAATTTCTTATGCAATTTTCCCATGGGAAGCTAAGTTGTGTTAGTAGTATCTTTTGTATTTCTTGTTTGAAACAAATGACCCAAGACTTAGTTGTATTCTGGTTTTTAGGTAACGGAGTCAATTACTTCTGAAGGTGCAGATAGTAGTTCATCAGAAGCTCTTGATGAGATTGTTACAGAGGCAAAACTTGTGAAGACTGCCCTAGGCAGCTTCCTGCCGGTTAGTTGGTCAGCTGAGGGAGATGGTGAATTAATTCGAGAAAATATGGGCAGTGAGGCGGGTAATATTTTTGAGGATTCGAGGAGTGAGAAAATAGATTCAGTTTCCGCTGCAGGGTTTGAGATGGTGGATCTACTGATACTTGCTGCTCAGATATTAAAGGAAAGAACCAGAACTGACTCTTTAAGTGGAAGCTGATATTATTCATGTTCATTTTCCAACCTTGGTTTCAGCTGATACTTGTGGTGCCTTGTATAGAAGAACAGCCCCATCAATGGGTATCTTAGGAGAGGTTGCAAAACAAAGGTTCCGTTTCAGCGCTGCATTGGGAGGGGAAAGATAACGAAAATTTGTTCTTCATAGGGGGAATTTCAACATCTGTGCCTGTGCGGCTGAGGAAGTCCATGACTTGTCAAAGATTAATTTATTTGTAGTTATTAATGATGTAAAAGGGTGTTCTCATCAGAGAGTGGAGAGCAGCATTCTCCCTTCTCCCCATACCATACCATACCATACCATGCATCTCTGTAATTAATCTGTTGCTTACATTATGTACAGTGATTTGTTGATTGCCTTTAAGACCATATTGTGGCAAAGAAGCCGAATTAACAAATGAGTGTACACTCCCTCCTTGGAAAAAATCAAGAAGGTCCGCCGCTGAAATGGCACTCCAATACTCTCATCAGGGCCCACACTCTTATGGGTCTATAACTGTGATATACATCGAATTAAATACTTAATGAGGATTTCTTTTTCAAAGCATCAATGGGTCGGATTAATTTTAATAAAAACACAGTGCAAAGCTGTGAACATGTTATCAGATTTCATGATACTTATTCAATTAATCTAGTTAACATTTGCGTTACCTTTTTTAATATATCTTATCAGTATCTCTTTTGGATAACAAGTGTTTCTTAATTGGTTTGTTGCCTTGTAGTAATCATTTCCGGAGTCCTCACTTTGTAAGCAATTATAGTTGCTTTTATGATGATGTCCACCTTCTTTTCCATTTTTTTGTTTCTTTGTTTTTATTACTTGCCTTTGTGATCTTCATTGTTGAAATAGTCGTGATGGATTAATATGACTTTTCACAAGCGAAAGATTTCACTGCCAGCAGCGACATCCGGGGTTTGGTCAAAGACAATAGTCATGATTTTCATTTAGCAGTAGTTAAAAACCAGCAAAGGAAGAGAGAGGCACATACCAAGTTTCGAGCCACATAAATCTTTTCTTTACTCTCAAGCAAATGCCGAAACAAACCATATGACTATTTCTTATTTTCGAAAGCTCACTCCACTTAGGAAAATAACCCAATGGCACATTATGAAAATCTCCATCTTGCAAGGGAGGTTGTGAACTAGTAGTAGGAAAGAAGAAAAAAAAAAAGAAAACAAAAACCCATAGGAGAAACGGACACAGCAACGACATGGATGGTCGGAGAGGCATAAGAGTAATGGAAATAAGAGGGAGTTGAATTCCGGCAGTAAAACTATGATTCAGCAGCAATTTCCATGGACGTAAGGTTCTCATTCATTGGGGTTTTCTCGCGGTCACTCTCCAGCTGGCTGTAGTTTCCTTTCTCCTTGAAGAGTTGGATGTGGTGATGTTTACAGTAGAGTTTTCCTTCATGCGCAATGTAGTTTGATGGACTAATGGTACAACCTCCATGGGTGCACTTGAAGCAGCTCTTGTGGTGTGGTGTCCCATTCACCGTAACCTTGAGGAACATGAATCATACTCAAATTTCTTTTCCTTTTTTTTTTTTTGGGCTCAATTATACACAAATTGGCATACATTGTCCAATCCAAAAAATTAATGGTTCTTACCTTCTCAATTGGATAGACAGTCTTATTGCATCCTACACATTTTTCTCTGGTGCCACCGAACAAGTTCACGACTTTCTGTGCATTCTGTTGGATCCAATTCAATACCAATCAATGGCAAGATTTATGGTAAACTTGGGGAAAAAAAAATCAGAAAGTGGTTGATATATATATATATATATATGGCTAATGTGGTGTCAATAGTTTCCAAGAATTACCTCATTTTCTATATGTTTTTCAGGTTTGACAATCTTTGGTGTTCCTGAAAGAATTTATTGAGGAAGGAAATGATAGCAGACCGTTTAATAGAGTGATATAGTAATAAATGGTGGTTAAACAGAAATTCACATTTATTTTTTACCTTCAAAACTCTTGTCCAGACTGCCAGTTCTCTTGAAGAGTTGATCATAGTGAGGCCTGCAGTATAGCACTCCTTCGAAAGAGTTGTAGTTGCTAAGCTGCAAAAGTTTTTTTTAAAAAAAACGTTATCTTCAGAAATAGGGCATGGATGGGATATTTCCATTTGGATCTTACCATAATAAACCTTTGCATTATCTTCCTCACCTACTCTGTAAATTTACCTTTTAATTTCCTTGTAAAACAATCTCTCCTACCTCATCATTACATATCTAGAAGAGTTTCTTCATTGTTTTCCCTCAAAATCCTTATGGCATCTACAAGACTTGCTGTAGTTCATCACTTTGAGGAAGAAGAAGAAGAAGGAGAAGAAGAACCATTTACATTTTCATAGCAACTAAGATTACGTGTTATCTTGCCATGCAGACAATGGAACTTGATTAAAATGTAGCTTTCAAAGTCCCCAGAAATATTGAAATTGTGGATGATAAAGTTACCTTGAGAGTACCCTTGCAATGGTGGCATCTGAAGCAAGCCTTGTGGAAAACCCGGTTATCTGCTGTCAGCTTATCAACCAAGTAGACAGTTTTGTCGCATGCCATGCATTTCTGTTGAGTCCCTGCAAATGTCGCCATTTTTCTGCTTCCAAGGCTATATATCAAACACACTACTAACCTTTGGGGAAGAGCAAGAACCGAAAGGCAAAGACAGTAAACCTCGTTATTACTTTTGATTATTTTCTTCCTGAACCGATTTTCATTTACTGGTTCCTCCTTTCCTCTCTTGTTCTTCAATTAGATTCCCTCCTTGTAGGCGTTTATTAATAGTTAAAATGGTAACAAAAACCAATGGGGAGAAGGAGGCGTGGGCTGCAGTGAATTGCGGGCAACACATTAAAGCAGATTTATAGATGGTTGATAGGAATGACCTGGCCACTTTTGCTATCATTTTGTCCGTCTTTAAAGCAATTCCCTACCATCTAATGCTGTACACTAACATTTTCCTTTACATTTCAATCTGTAATTTTCAGTTTTTTTTCCCAAGAAAATTGATCCCAGTAAGCAAATTTTGCCTTCATCTCATACTGTATTCTTTTTTAAAGTAAAATGAATAAAATTAGCAATAATTGACAGTTAAATTAGTAACTAAAATTGTTCACATATTATTATTTTCTTACAGGCAAAATTAGATAAAGTGAAAGGTCGTATGTAACTGGAATTGCAAAGATCAGTCAAAATGGTTTTTATTTTTAGTATAGGTTAATTTACTTATGTTTTGTTAACTAATCATTAGTTATAGATTAGAAATGATAGAAAATGGAAATTTAGGAAGAAACCCAAGAGGCCAAATTGGATTCCCTCTAAAGTGAAAATATTTTTTGGGTCAAGATGATATGCTAATGAAGTTGTTGCATGTTGAAGTAATCAAATGGATTTAAAGTAAAAGTGAAAAAGGGGAGTTGGAAACTTATGTTGATGTTTTAGGTAGATCAACAAGGGCAGTCTGCCTTTTTTTTT
>NW_018397254.1:8357886-8362309 GCF_002168275.2 Theobroma umbraticum | reverse complement strand
TTTTTTTTGCTCAAAGGTGGTGGAGCCTAAGGTTTTTGAGTAGAAGAATTTAATGATGAAAAGGCCAGCTGGATTCCTGGTTGGCTTCTTTCTTTTCTCTTATTAAACTGCTTTTTATAAAATATTTGTTTCTCATGATTGATGGCATTTCGGGTGTTCATGGAAATGGCCCAGCATCACATCATTTCATGATCGGAGGAAAGTGATCTGTTAGATACATAATCTTTTCCCTTTATTTGGTATAGGATACTCATCATATATATTAAAGGCTCTGGCTGGTGAATAATCACTTCTGATCCCTAGTAAAACTCAAAACAAAGAAAATCACCTTGAAACCTACTCAACATAAGTGGGATTTTCCTATTTAGTTAAATCCGTTAAAATAATGGTGTTGGTTGTACCTTCCCATACAATCTCAGTCTCAGATATACAACTTTTTTAGGTAATGCCGTCCTTGTTATGAAATAGGAAGAAGAGTGCATCATGGTGACCAAAGAAAAGGAGAAATGAAACAAAGAACTTGCCAACTGTTTTTACTCTAATTTCTCATCTTGTCGAAGTCCGTATAGAGGGTACACAATATGGAAGAGATATTTGCAAAGCAATGGCTTTAGAACAGACAGAAAAGCATACAACAGTCAATACGGGTCAGTAGGTCACAAGGTTACTACCATTGCAAACTTAGCTCAGAAGTTATGCAAGCCATAATTCTTTCTTGATGCATATTAAATGCTCTTTTATCATATATCAAAGAACCCTAATCAGGAGGGCGTTTGGTCTAGTGGTATGATTCTCGCTTTGGGTGCGAGAGGTCCCGAGTTCGATTCTCGGAACGCCCCGTATGAATTTTGGGCTTCAGATGTCAGCCTCTTTAGGTGGCCTGATAGATTGGGCCTTACTGTTTTCCGATATAGACCAATGTGAAACATTGTGGACAAATTAGCTACTAATAACGCAACCTCATTGTTTCCTTGCATCTCCTGTGTTGAAAACAAATTCAACTAAATCGTTATCTCCACAATATACCACCACTAACTTAAGACTTTGGAAAACAGATTCTTCTTTACGCTCACAACTTGGTTTAACCTTTTGATTGTTTGGGAACGTTGGCTGCCCCTTGAAACAACAAAATATTTCCAAACTTTCTAGTATAAGGTTATTTTACAAAATTGGTTAATTCAGGAAGCCCTCTGATTCTTGCAGTGGGATTATCAGTACCAGGTTTTGATTCCCAAGGTGCCCATGGATCATTCCAAATTTGTAATTACATGCATGGTTTGTATTACCAATGTCTCAACAAGAAAACAAAACGGCCTGAAAACATGGATATTCAAATCTACCAACCCTAGCATTGTTTTACATGGCAAAGAAAAAAAATTCACAAAATTTCTTTATGGAATAACAAAACTGGAGTATTCAAAGTAAATCAAATGTTACATGCTAGGGCATTTGGTCTAGTGGTATGATTCTCGCTTTGGGTGCGAGAGGTCCCGAGTTCGATTCTCGGAATGCCCCCAACCCCCTGTTTCTTTTTTAGCTCATCTTACAATTTGAAATATTGATAACAAAAAAAGGTCTAGCCATAAGTCAACTTTAGAAGTGTAATATAGAAATTTATTGACTTCATCTTTGATTTGTTTTCTGACAAGTGCGTCAGCAATGAATTGCAAAATGTATATAACAAATGCGGTGTTTGCAAGTTGAGCAAGCTAACCACTGACCTGTAATCTGCCATGAGGAATCATTTGAATCTTCCATAACCTGCCCAAAAAACGAAAAGGGGAATCACACACACATGGAATGAACATTCATCTGAGGAGCAGGTTAAACTACCTAATCAACAGCATCCTTTTCTAGGCAAGCAAAACTAGGGAAGAGGCACTGTTGTTTCTCTTGCATTTGGCTTGCAGGGGCCACAACAAAACATTACACAGCATTTTGTGATAAACTTTCTGCAATTTGTCCCGTAAGCTCATCTTTAGACCACTTTACAGTACTATGCACTGTTTTGCAAGCTTTGTGACAGGGAGTAACTAGTTATCTAGCTATTAGTCAGGCATTTCACCACGAAAGAAAGAAAAATATGAATAAATTCTCAAAATTCATACACAACTCGTCTTTAAGTTGACCCAAATATGGAATCAAGTATAAACAACCTTCATTACTATGCTTATAACCAATCCAAGGTCCAAATGCAATTTTAAGAGGCACTGGCATCTGACTCTAGCAGGGAAATTATAACAGAATTACATCAAAAGCAAAAGACTACAATCACTCTAGCAAGGAAATGATACCAGAAACACATCAAAAGCAAGAGAGATGAAACTATGGGCAGCTCAGTTGGTATAAGCCCATTGAAAGTTACACGGAATCCTTAGAAAACTGCTAACAAATATATGCTAATCAAGATAGATATCAAGATTGGGGATTTGGTTTACGGTCTGATTCTCACTTAGAGTGCAAGAGGTACCTCCGAGTTAATTCTTGGAATGCCCCAGCCAAGTTACTTTTTAGTTCCCTACATCACTACTTGACTTATATAATCAAAGAATCTGCTGTTAAGTCAACTCTAAAAAATAAAATAATATAGAGACTTAGAAACTTCAGATCCATTTTTTTGGCTGACAAGATTCCTTTGCAGTGAGTAAAAAATAAATAAATTGTGCTACTTTCACAAGTTTATTCTTGCACCTTTAATCTGATAGTCATCCAAAAAGTGAAATCTGCCTTAAAGCTGCCTAGCAAAGGGCACCAAATAAACAGAATGAATAGACATTTGCAGAGCAGGTTAAAATATTTTACTTAAAATAGCTTATAAAGTCAAGCAAAAATCAGAGAACAAGAAAGGCCAAGTATTTTTCTCCTTTCTGAGTGAGTTTCCATCTTCTGTATCTGCACAAGACCCTATTTTATTCTTTTTCTTGATCCAACTGCCAGGCTACACCATGTGGGCTTGCTCCCCCCCTGCCCACAACCCCAACTCCCTTGCCCAGTAGTGAAGGTGGGACTCAGTCCTACGTGTTTAACAATAACCGAACAACTTTACTAGCCAGACTAACCTATAAAGGCTTTGACATTTAGCTTGAAAAGTTTATTAGGACATATTGTGATTAGGTTTCCGCATAGCTGCCTAATTGTTCTGTAATTTCACTGGTAAAAGTTTAAAACAAAATATTCTAAGAGCACAACAACTTTCAAACTATCTATTTAGCAGTCAGATAGTTCACTGGTTAAAAGAAACTATAAAATTTGGAAAATTCTCAACCTATAGATGTTTTGACTTCCAGGGGATCCATATTCTAAATTAATAAGTATAATCTGGCATCTCTTTATGAAAGAAAGCTTCAACCTGGTGTTAATGCAATTTTAAAAGCCTCTGGCATCCAATTGCAGCAAGGCAATGATAAATTGAACCACATCAATAACGAGAGAGTGGGTCCTCTACAAGTGAGGACATTGAAAATTAACAGGAGCCCTTAGAGAAAATGTATCATATGTATGAACCAGGCATGATACATATAAAAAATTGGGCATTTGGTCTAGTGGTATGATTCTCGCTTTGGGTGCGAGAGGTCCCGAGTTCGATTCTCGGAATGCCCCAATGCTTCTCATTTTGGTTCCCTATATTCTATCCTGAAATATTTGATCAGAGGAATCTGATCTTAAGTCAACTTTAAAACATAATACAGAACTTTAAGGACTTATATTGATGTGTTTCGTAACGAGTCTTCAGAAATATGTGGCAAAGGAAATAAATAAATTAGGCTATACATACTAACTTCCCATGTCGGCAAGCTAGCCTCATACCTGGAATAATGGTCATTAGAAAATGGAAATCTGCCTTAACCCTGTGAAATAAAGGAAACAACAACCTATTTAGCAAAAAAAAAAAAGACCAACAGGAAAGGAATGTGCCTTTTTCTTCCCCTCAGTGAGAAGTATTTCTATTTATCTTCTGACCAATCACCAGCCTACAGTCTGTAGTATGGCCCTCCTCTGTTTAGCCTTATCCTCTTGCACCAATACGCCTTCAACCAAAGGGCAAAACAGGAATCAGACCTAGCTCAATGCAACTACAGAATTGCTTTACAGGTATGTATTTAGCATCCATTGTGCAATTAGCAGACTTTAGTATTCATCCTTCAGAGCCTTGCAAACAAAAGGCTATTACAACATGTCATTTTGTGAACAATCCAGTTTAACTGCTAATTGTCCTGTAAGCTCATCTTTGAACAATTTTGAAGCACTTTACTATGTATTACAATAGCTAAAAAGCTCACAAACAATCTAGTTCTGACCCAAGACTTCATGAATATATAAAGAAAGAAAAGTATGCACCATTTTTTGAAACTTTACTACCCATAGATGTTACAATAATAAAAAAACATTAGACAACAAAAATGGGCATTTGGTCTAGTGGTAT
>NW_018397254.1:8353563-8357876 GCF_002168275.2 Theobroma umbraticum | reverse complement strand
TTGGGTGCGAGAGGTCCCGAGTTTGATTCTCGGAATGCCCCAATCCCTAGATTTTTTCTTTTTGGATCCCTATATTATATCCTAAAATATTTGCTTAGAGGAATCTGATCTGAAGTCAACATTAAGAGCATACTACAGAACTTTATGGACTTAGATTGATCTGTTTCCTCAGAAATAAGTGGCAAAATAAATATATAACTTAGGCTGTATGTACAATGTTTGCATGTGGGCAAACTAGCCTCATACCTGGAATCACAGTCATAAAAAAATGGAAACCTGCCTCAGCACTGTGAAATAAAGGAATAAAGTAGTCAATCCACAACAACCAATTTGGCTAAAGAAAAAGGCCAACAGAAAAAAATGTGCCAGTGTCTTCCTCTGAGTAAGATGTATGCCTATCTATCATTCTGACCAATCACCAGTCCACACTCTGTTATGAGCCTCCTCAATATGGCCTCTTCTCTTGCACCAATATGCCTTCAACCAGAGCCTTGCAGAGAACATTTTATTACATGTCATTTTGTGAACAATTCCTGCATAACTGCTAATTGCCCTATACACTCATCTTTGAACAATTTTGACGCACTTTACTACATATTCCAATAGCTACAAAGGCTCACAAACAATCTAGTTGTCAGAGACTTCATCAATAAATAAAGAACGAAAAGTAAGCACTATTTTGTGAAAATTTACCACCTATAGATGTTATAATAATAACAAAACAATTACAGACTACAAAATCGGGAAATTGGTCTAGTGGTATGATTCTCGCTTTGGGTGCGAGAGGTCCTGAGTTCGATTCTCAGAATGCCCCAATGCCTATCTTTTTTCTATTTCGTTCCCTACATTATATTATGAAATATTTTATCAGAGGAATCTGATCTGAAGTCAACAGTAAGAGCATAATACAGAACTTATGGACTTAGATTGATCTATTTTCTAACAAGTCCTCAGAATTAAGTAGCCAAAAAAAACCAAATAAATTAGGCTTTATGTACTATATTTGCATGTGGGCAAGCTAGCCTCATACCTGGAATCACAGTCATTAAAAAATGGAAATCTGCCTTGGCGCTGTGAAATAAAGGAATAAAGCAGTTAATCCAAAACAGCCTATATATATATATATATATATATATAAAAGGGAATGCCAACAGAAAGGAAATGTGCCTCTTTCTTCTTCTGAGTGAGATGGATGCCTATTTATCATTCTGACCAATCCCCAGTCCACACTTGGTGGTATGGGCCTCCTCAATTTAGCCTCTCCTCTTGCACCAATATGCCTTCAACCAAAGGTCTAAACAAGATTTGAAGCTAGCTCAATGCAATTACAAAAATGAGTTTACAGCTAAAGTATTTAGCATCCCTTGCGTGAATAAAGAGTTTAGTATTCATCCTTCAGAGTCTTGCAGAGAAAATTTTATTACGACATGTCATTTTGTGAAAATTCCTGCATAACTTCTAATTGCCCAATATACTCATCTCTGAACAATTTTGAAGCACTTTACTATGTATTTCAATAGCAAAAAAGCCGGCAAACAATCCAGTTCTTAGAGACTTCATCAATAATAAAAAAAGAACAGTATGCACCATTTTTTGAAAATTTACCACCTATAGATGTTATAATAATAACAAAACATTCCAGACAACAAAATCGGGCATTTGGTCTAGTGGTATGATTCTCGCTTTGGGTGCGAGAGGTCCCGAGTTCGATTCTCGGAATGCCCCAATGCCTAGCTTTTTTCCTTGAGGTTCCCTATATTATATCCTGAAATATTTAATCAGAGGAATCTGATCTAAAGTCAACATTAAGAGATTTAGTACAGAACTGTATGGACTTAGATTGTTCTGTTTTCTAACAAGTCATCAGAAATAAGTGGCAAAATAAATAAATAATTAGGCTGTATGTACTCTATTTGTATGTGGGCAAGCTAGCCTCATACCTGAAATCACAGTCATTAGAAAATGGAAATCTGCCTTAGCACTGTAAGATAGAGGAATAAAGCAGTTAATCCACAACAATCTATCTAGCAAAAAAAAAAGAAGGCCAACAGAACAGAAATGTGCCTTTTTCTTCCTCTGAGTGAGACGTATATCTATTTATCATTCTGACCTATCACCAGTTCAATCTGTGGTATGGGCCTCCTCAATTTAGCCTCTCCTCTTGCACCAATATGCCTTCAACGAAAGGCCTAAACAGGATCTGAAGCTAGCTCAATGCAATTACAGGATGACTTTACAGCTAAAATATTTAGCATCCCTTGTCCGATTAGCAGACTTTAGTATTCATCCTTCAGAGCCTAGCAGAGAAATATTTACTATGACATGTCATTTTGTGAACAATTCCTGCATAACTGCTAATTTCCTATACCCTTATCTTTGAACAGTTTTGAATCACTTTACTATGTATTCCAATAGCAAGAAAGCTCACCAACATTCTAGTTCATCAACAAATAAAGAAAGAAAAGTAAGCATCATTTTTTGAAAATTTACCACCTATAGATGTTATAATAATAACAAAACATTATAGACAACAAAATTGGGCATTTGGTCTAGTGGTATGATTCTTGCTTTGGCTGCAAAGGTCCCAAGTTTGATTCTCAGAATGCCCCAATGCCTAGCTTTTTTCTCCTTGGTTCCCTATATTATATCCTGAAATATTTCATCAGAGGAATCTGATCTGAAGTCAACATTAAGAGCAAAATACAGAACTTTATGGACTTAGATTTATCTGTTTTCTAACAAGTCCTTAGAAATAAGAGGCAAAATAAATAATTAATTAAATTAGGCAGTATGTACTATATTTGCATCTGGGCAAGCTAGCCTCATACCTGGAATCATAGTCATTAAAAATTGGAAATCTGACTTAGCACTGTGAAATAGAAGAACAAAGCAGTTAATCCACAACAACCTTCCTAGCAAAAAAAAGGGCCAACAGAAAGAAATGTGCCTTTTTCTTCCTCTGAGTGAGACCTACACCTATTTATCAGTCTGACCAGTCACCAGTCCACACTCTGTTCCATGGGCATCCTCAGTTTAGCCTCTCATCTTGCACCAATATGCCTTCAACCAATGCAATTACAGAATGACTTTACAGCTAAAATATTTAGCATCCCTTCTGCTATTAGCACACTTTAGTATTCATCCTTCAGAGCCTTACGGAGAAAAATTTATTATGACATGTCATTTTGAGAACAATTCCTGCATGACCGCTAACTGCCTATACACTCATCTTTGAAGAATTTTGAGGCACTTTACAATGTATTCCAATAGCAAGAAAGCTCACAAACACTCTAGTTCTCAGAGACATCATCAACAAATAAAGAAAGAAAAGTATGCACCATTTTTTGAAAATTTACAACCTATAGATGTTATAATAATAACAAAATATTACAGACAACAAAATAGGGCATTTGGTCTAGTGGTATGATTCTCGCTTTGGGTGCGAGAGGTCCCGAGTTCGATTCTCGGAATGCCCCAATGCCTAGCTTTTTTCTTTTTGATTCCGTATATTATATCCTAAAATATTTGATCAGAGGAATCTGATCTGAAGTCAACAGTAAAAGATTTAATACAGAACTTTATGGATTTAGATTGATCTGTTTTCTAACAAATCCTCAGCAATAAGTGGCAAAATAAATAAATAAATTAGGCTGTATGTACTATGTTTGCATGTGGGTAAGCTAGCCTCATACCTGGAATCAGTCATTAAAAAAATGGAAATCTGCCTTAGCACTGTGAAATAGAGGAATAAAGCAGTTAATCCACAGCAACCTTTCTAGCCAATAATAAAAAGGCCAACAGAAAAGAAATGTGCCTTTTTCTTCCTCTGAGTGAGACGTATGCCTATTTATCAATCTGACCAATCACCAGTCCACACTCTGTGGTATGGGCACCCTCAATTTAGCCTCTCCTCTTGCACCAATATGCCTTCAACCAAATGTCTAAGCAGGATCCAAAGCTAGCTCAATGCAATTACAGAATGACTTTAGAGCTAAAGTATTTAACATCCCTTGTGCTATTAGCAGACTTAAATATTCATCCTTCAGAATCTTGCATAGAAAAATTTATTACGACATGTCATTTTGTGAACAATTCCTGCATAACTGCTAATTGCCTATACACTCATACTTGAACAATTTTGAAGCACTTACTATGTATCCCAATAGCAAGAAAGTTCATCAACATTCTAGTTCTCAAAGACTTCATCAACAAATAAAGAAAGAAAAGTATGCACCATTTGTTGAAAATTTACCACCTATAGATGTTATAATAATAACAAAACATTACAGACAACAAAATCGGGCATTTGGTCT
>NW_018397254.1:8353220-8353553 GCF_002168275.2 Theobroma umbraticum | reverse complement strand
TTCTCGCTTTGGGTGCGAGAGGTCCCAAGTTCGATTCTCGGAATGCCCCAATGCCTAGCTTTTTTCTTTTTGGCTCCCTATATTGTATTCTGAAATATTTGATCAGAGGAATCAGATCTGAAGTCAACATTAAGTGCATAATACAGAACTTTATGGACTTAGATTGATCTGTTTCTAACAAATCCTCAGCAATAAGTGGCAAAAGAAATAAATAAATAAATTAGGCTGTACTTACTATATTAGCAGGTGGGTAAACTAGCCTCATACCTGGAATCACAGTCATTCAAAATGGGAAATCTTCCTTAATGCTGTGAAATAATGGAATAAAGCAGT
>NW_018397254.1:8315483-8353210 GCF_002168275.2 Theobroma umbraticum | reverse complement strand
TTTTGGAAAGGCAGGAATATTATTGCCCATAGTTTCTCACAAAGGAGAATAACAAAAAGCAAGGTCCCAGTAGGACTTGCAGAGAAACATGAAAGTCCTCAGGATCACGGGTGAAAGACTTTATGACCCAAAACAAAACAAAAAGCAAAGTTCCTAGCCTTCTAAGTACATTCAGTAAAACCCACAACAACCTATTTAGCAAAAAAAAAAAGGCCAACAGAATAGAAATGTGCCTTTTTCTTCCTCTGACTGAGACATATGCTTATTTAGCACCAATATGCCTTCAACCAAAGGTCTAAACAGGATCTGAAGCTACAGAATGACTCTAAAGCTAAAGTATTTAGCATCCTTTGAGCAAATAAAGACTTTAGTATTCATACTTTTTTTTTTGACTTTAGTATTCATACTTCAGAGCCTTGCAGAGAAAATTTTATCACGACATGTCATGTTGTGAGCAATTCCAGCATAACTGTTGATTGCCCTATACGCTCATCTTTGAACAATTTTGAAAAACTTTATTGTGTATTCCAACAGCAAAAAAGCTCAAAAACAATCAAGTTCTCAGAGACTTCATCAATAAATAAAAAGAAGTATGCACCATTTTTTTGAAAATTTATCACCTATAGATGTTAGAATAATAACAAAACATTATAAACAAAAAAATTGGGCATTTGGTCTACTGGTATGATTCTCGCTTAGGGTGGGAGACGTCCTGAGTTTAATTCTCAGAATGCCCCAGCACCTTGTTTTTTGTTATCTCATATTACCATTTGAAATATTAGGCAACAGGAATCAGGCCTTAAGTCATCTTTCAAAGTATTTATTGTTTTCTGAGAATATTTCAAAAAACGAGTTGAAAAAATAAATAAAATAAGCAATTAATCTATACGTAATATTTTTAAATGTGGGCAAGCTATTCTTCATACTTGTGATCTCCAAGTCTTTAGGGGGTAGAAGAAATCTGCCTTAGACAGTATCACATAAGCATGTAATGAACATATACTTAAAGTTTTAATAAACAAAGTATTTACGGCAAGAAAGGTAATGAATGAGAACGCTAAATATCCAGTTACACAAAAGCTCGTTTTCTTCTTCTTTTTAGCATGCAATGACTGCTTCTTTTTCTTCTTCTTTTATCATGCAATGACTGCTCTTTATGGAGTGGTGTAGCACCACAAAGGCACAAACCCTGGTCAAGTTGGGATTCATTTCTGGATCATTAGTAGAATTACCAAATACCAAATAGCTGCTCTACCTATTACTTCGATAGAAGACTGTGGCATTCAGCTTGCAGAGATCCACAAACAAAAGATCATTGAGACACAACATGCCTAATCGTCCCATAAGCTCATATTTAGACCATTCTTTTAAGTACTAAGGTAATATTCTAACAGCAGAAAACTTGCTAACAATCTAGCAGCTAGTCATCAAAATTTAGCAAAGAAAAGAGCTAATAACTCAAACCAAATCATGGTAAACATCAAAGATTGGGCATCTGGTCTAGTGGTATGACTCTCGCTTTGTGTGTCAGAGGTCCGGAGTTTGATTCTCGGAATGCCCCCGACCCCTTCTTTCTTCTTTCCAAATTTTACAAACTGAAATAATAATTGATCATGAGAATCCAGCCCCAAGAAAACTTTAATTACGAGTATAATAATGAAGAACTTAATCAACCTCTCATAAATATGTTTTCTAACAAGATTCCTCACAAATGAGTGCTAAAATTAAATACAAAATTAAGCTGCGTCTGCTATTTTTGGGTCCTTTCGACTTGTTAACCTAATCATGTAATCTCACCATCGGCAGGAAAAATAACCTCGTATAAAAATGGAGTAAAAAATCTCCTTTTCTATATTTATTATAAGGGGTTAACTTAACCCTAGGCTCAAGCAGGTTCAAAAAAATCTGAGAGTTTTTCTAAAACTCTAAAAATACATAAAACTTAAAAATTGAGAAATCATCAGTCGAGAAACTTTTACTTACCGCCAAGCGACAATCACCACTTATTACTATACTGTATACAGCTCATAGCTCGAGAACTCGTCAAGCTCCATAGCAGCAGCTTATATGCGATTCTTTTTTTAGTTTCTGAGAGTTGGCGGTCCGTTCGGATAACTGGAAAATAGAGGGACAGAAAGGAAAATAAAAAGAAAGAGAATTTATAGAATCGTGATAAACCTCTGTTTTTTAGTTCTTTTTTTTTTTCCGGTTAATTTCCATAGACGAAAAGCGGAAACAGGCGGACAAAGGAAAGGGCTTTGCGAAGACTGAGAGAAGACTAGGGTCAAATGGAGTCTCCAAAGGGAATATCTGTTTCTGTATGGGCTTTAGGGTCAATAATATATTAACAAAGATTCCTTTTGGCAGTCAAACTTAAGTAAGTATATTAGTTTTAAAATAAAAATAAGATAAAGGTTTTATTTTTCTTTAGTTTTATAGTATATTTCTCATTTTTAAAAGATTATAGAAATATATATTTGAAATTAATTTTTTGATACAATATTTTAAAAAGTTTTTAAATTATTAAAAAAATTAAATAACTTTTTATTTTTATTACATTTAATTAAATTTATAGATTTTTATTTTATATTAAATATATATTTATAATTAATTATAATTAATTAAAATATAATTTATTATTTTATATTTTCATGAAATTAATATAAAGTAAAAAATATCTCATAATTATATTAATATATTATATTAATTTATTACACTTTCATTGATTATGATATATAAACATATGATGTTATATAAAATAATAAATTAAATTTTGATTGATACTAATTAATTAATTATTAATTATAAAATTTTATTTAATTTAAAATAAAAAAATAAAAATTTAATCAATCATAATAAAAAACATGTTGTAACTTCATATTATGTCTAAATTCTTTCATTTTTTAAATATTTTTAACCTCTTATTTGGACAAAACGCATGTTGTAAGTTATAACTTCGTATGTTTCTTGCTCCTGACATTGTTATCGGAGTATAGTTTGCTTAATTAAAAGATTATGCTTTTTTTTTTGGTTTAGAACAATGTGTGGCTATCAAACAGTGGAAATAGGATTGCATCAAAACCCTTTATTTGATTCAAAACCACAACACATGTACCATGTTTACAATGCAAAATCTGTACATAAAAGGCTGCAAACAAATTTAATTTATGCCGGAGTCACCCACCAAAACCCATTGCTCCACCCCAAACAATATATAGCAATTACGAATTATGATTCAAATCCAAGTTGGAAAATTAAGACAATGGTCAGACATGGACAGACCCTGTTAGACAGACAGCAAAGTCATATTTGACCACCCTGGACGAACAAGTAACTATAGCTGATCATAATCACAAGCTGGAAAGTACAGGAACATTGAGACTTCAATTCTTTGATTTTGAATGCTTCACAAGCCAATCAATCACCGTATCAATGTTGGTTGAGTTCTTGCATGAAATCATAAAGCAACAAACTTCTCTATCTGTAATGGACCTGAGCCCCCTGCATGGTCGAGCACCACAAACAGAAATGGTAAATGACCAAGTTTGCATAAATCAACAACATAAATGGAGTTGTGTTAAAATTTACACAGAAAATAGTTTCTGCTGACGATTCTTTTGACACCCAATGAACATTGGTTATGCCAGCATACTGTTGCTTTAGCACAAAGATTTACTTTTGACAGGATATCCATATATTAAGATCTCTAAAATCTACACTTACATTTGCTCTGTCAAATCCTCCTTGGACAAGGCTCCTGGTTTGTCAATCTTGTTTCCCAGTACCAGCAGCGGAATGCCATTCAGTGAGGATTTACTTAACAGGTCATGAAGTTCTCTTCTTGACACAGGTAAGTTATCAGAGTCGGCAGCATCCACAACATAACTGTAGATTGCAGAAATCCAAAGTAAGAACTAGTTGACCATCAAGATCTAGGACAACATATTGGTGAAAAATTACCTACACTAAGAGGGCAATAAAACGAACATGTTTTACCTGGCAGACAGCATAAGTCACTGTATACAAAAAGTCTTGCATGACTAATTTGCGAGTCTAATAAAGCAAAGAGCTATTTTAAAATTTGTCTGTATGAATTTTAGAAAAAGCAGTAATGAACAATCAAAGAAAATGAAAAGAATGTGTGGCAGGGTTGCTTGTAAAATTTGTGGAAAGTAAACATCCAAATGATATTCACAAGTTGTGGTCCAGAATTCATATAGATCCTTTCCCAACTTCTTGTTGCCCTTAATTAGTTATTCAGATATGTTTGTAAATTTACACCTGTAAGCACATACATGACTGCAATTTTTCAACTTTTCCCTTTTTACCTAACAATTTAGTCATAGTTTTAGTTGAACATAGTTAACTAGATGATAGAACATAAGTCCTCATAAATCACTGAGAAGGTATGGGGAGGTTGTTTCCTAGTACACTAAAGGAACTTAAATGACTACAAATGTCGATGGCAGCAGGATGGACAAAGAAGATGAGAGACAAGAAAAAGGGAAATCAGGCATGATAAACAGATAAGAAAACCATGAGGGTATAGCAATTGCACTTTACTTTTATCAAGAAAGAACCAGAATAGAAATCACAAGACAGATAGAGTGGATCAAGGATCAAGCCCAAAATGAATTTAGTTCAAGACTAGTAATAAGATGGAGAGAGGAAATCATCTACTGACAGTGGTTCTCTATATCTTAATCAAATACAGAGGGCCAAATTAGGATGTGAAGAAAATGTCAATAATGAGAAGGTGTTTCACTTGGTTTTCAGTAGAAGAGGCTCTCCATGAAGGAGAAATATCTTCAGAAATAAACAAATGGCTTTTGTATCTAGCAAAATAGTGTCTAACATCCTTTGAAATATAATCAGTATTCTCACAACAACGATAAAGACATACATATGACAAACATTAAACAATGTAACACATTCCGAGTCATCCTATAAAGAGAAATACAGTAGTAAATGACATACACGATAGCTGAAACAGCACGGCAGTATCTCTCCCACATACTCCGAAAACGTGGTTGACCCCCAAGATCCCATAACTTTATTGTGACATTTCCTTTAGTTACCTTCCTCATATTAAATCCTACCTGCAAGCAGAAAAGATGCCATGAAATTATAAGGAAAAAAAGCAACCACAACAAAAACTTACTGAATGCAAATAACAAGTTCTCAAGAATAATTGTTGGGTAACAGATCTTTGCCATACCGTTGGGATCATGTCTTCGCTGTATCCACCGGTCTTGAAATAAGAAACAGAAAAAGACGTTTAGCCATCAGGACCAAACTAAAAGAGATAGAAAGACAAAAAACCAAACAATGTTTTAAGTCTCACATAAACATTCACTTACCGCAATTACATTAACCAGGGATGTTTTTCCAGCATTCTGAAGGCCTATCAGAGATAACTCCATTTCTTGCTTGAAAAAGAGACTACAAGGAGGAGAAGGAAAATTCAATGACTATGCAGGTAACCCAATAGAATAAATTAAAATGTGCAAACTAGGAGCACTCAAACCAGAACAATATGTCATAAAAGGTCAATCACAAACACACATCAAGAGCTCTTCTACACTTATAAGGCTTGCCCTGACTATATGTAAAAATATATGCAAAGAGAACAAAATGACTAATGGAAACAAGATAAATTTTGGTATTCTGGTCAAACCACATCCCCCACCCCACAAACGACAATCCTGCCAGAGCCACAAAAAGCAACAAAGTCTTGCCCTTTGTCACTGGGTCATAAACTTATAATCCCTTCTTGACTGTGTTATACATGGAAAATACTGCTCTTTGGCATCTTTGTAATTAAGACTTGAGATGAAAACAGAGACTAAGAAAAGGCACTGATCAATGCTGTCGTAGTTCATTAGCAAGGAGGAAAATATACTGCAAAATCCAGCTAGACCTTACACAAGAACTAAACCACAAGAACCTGTCACTTATCAAATTCTCCTAATTTAGCATTGTCTGCACGCATTACCACTTCGCTCATCAACACCATTGCTACCATTACACTTTGCTCACCATCGAGACTGATCCTGTTAAAACAAGCCATCCTTAACTCAAGTTCATTAGCAAGATAACCCTATTACTCTCACTCCCCTGTCACTTCTGGCATTGCCACCAGCTGCAATTATCACCTTTCCCAACTGAAATACCGAAGAAACTGAAGTTCATGCAACAACCCACATAAATATAATTTGCTTATATAACCTCCACAAAGCCACATAGATACAAGTCAAGCATAAAAACAAGCCCAAGCACCTTGAGTATACATGAGAAAAGTCTCTTCACTTCCTTATCTTTTGAAAGTTTCAAACTTCAAGCACTTCAAAAGAATGGTTAACAAACGGTGCAAGAAGTATCTAGATAATCATCTATACAATCAACCTAACTACTACCCAGCAAGCAATTACCACCACACCACTCACTTCAAATCTACTCTTCCAATCCCAAACATCAACATTGCAAGTTTTTACTTATGCAGATCAATACGATACTTCATAAATTTCTTATTCCGCAATTATCGCCTTGCTAACTCTAATATTAAAAAGAAAAAAAAAACTGCATGTTCTAAGCATCCAAAAGTAGCCCTGTTAAAAGGGAAGAACATCTAAAACATCAACAAAAAAAAAATCTCCAGAACCACAAGGCACTGATACTAAACATTTTTATACGTAATCCAACCTTTAACTATCAATTAATAAAATTTTCAAACCGAAACGTGAAATTCAGCGATAAGATAAATTGTTAAGAAAATGTCTTTTTTCTAATTTGAATTACAATTAAAAAAAAAGGAGAAAAAAAAAAGAAAAAACTTTCCCAGAAAGGTAGAGGAACCAATTAAGCGAAAAACGAATATAAAGAATCTCTTCTATTTTGTAGAACATTAGCCTTAGTTAGATTACAACTTTTAAAATGAAAAAAAAAAAAATCAAAGTTCAATTTTTCTCAAGTTCTTTTTTTTTTTTTCTCAGTCACCAAACAAGGAAGAGAACTTACCTTCGAAGCCAATTGAGAAAAGCTTCCCATAATCCCATTTTTTTCGTATGAGAAATTCAAGAAATTAGGGTTTTCAATTTTGAGCTGAAAGGATCTGAGAAAAACAGAAACAAAATTGCAACGCCTTCTGTTCGCTTCTCTTCAATGATTGAATTCCCTCGCTATTTAAATCAAGAAAAAAAATGTAATGATAAGCTTTGTTTAAAAGATAAAAAGAATTAAACCGAGAATTGCTAACAAATAAAAGAATGTTCCCCGCTGCGTTTCACGCTCCGCAAAAAAAGTGCGGAGTAATTAAGCCAATTGTGAGGTTTTTTCGTATATTTGGCGATATGTAAATAGTGCGTGTTATTCACGCGTAAGAAAGGGAATGGATGATGAGTTAGGATGTGAAAACAAAAGTACTTTTGGGATGTGCTCGAACGACGTCGTCACAGTGGCACTTGTACCTATTGTGATTTGTCTGAATGAGAATACAGTCCAGCTCTTTAGTTGCAATCTCCAGGTTGTCGCTTAGCGTGTGCACATTAGATTGGTTCAATTTTAATCTCATGTTTTTTTTATATATATAAAAATATATATTTATTATATAAAATACAATTGCAATAAACATTTTTACTAAAATAAATAAATAATAATAATCAAATATTTGATGTATTGATTAATGTATAATTTTTTATAATAATCAAATATTTGATGTATTGATTAATGTATAATTTTTTATTTAAAAAATAAATTTTAAATTCTCTTTCACTCAAATTTAAAATTAAATAAATAAATAATAATATCATAATACAATTCATAATATAAAATAATAAAATTTGTTAAATTTTAGCTTCTTCACTTCGAAATACAAAATTGCACAAGTAAATGACATATTATTCATATTGTTTTAAGTATGATTGATGCTTTTCCATAACTTAAGCATATAGTTATGATTAATATTAAAAAGAAAAGGAAGAATTACCTTCCTTACTTTAAGTTAAATTCTTCTCCCTCCCAAATGGAGTGGAGTTTATTTATTTTATTTATTTTATATTTTTAATATTTGGTCAATTTAGTCTGTAGAGTTTGAATTAAAGTGCAAGAGTATTTGTACTAAGTTCATAAAGAGAATAAGACAAAAAACCATAGACTAAAAAGAACTATAAAAAAAAGTTTGGCCAGCTGTCAGCTTTGAGAGCATTTTGTTTATTTAAAGTAAAAATTGACAAATCAAAGCAGGCCAAGTATAACTTCATGTGATTACGATACTTGAAAACATAGAACAATTTGGAATTAGTGGTAAGCTTCCCTATTCCATTTCAGAAGCCATAGTGACAATCTGACAAACACAGCTCTAAGCCTTTTGCAACTCCTGAAAAGCTACGTTATTATATATGTATTAGCCAATGATACTCTTTTTTGTATTTTTTTAATATTAATGTTTCAATGCTTAAACATTGATAATCAATTTATATTGAAATATTTAATTTATTGATTGATATATGATTTTTTATTTAAAAAATAAGATTTAAATTTTCTCTATTTTAATTATAAAAAAAATTAATAATCAATTTCAAAAAAGGAAAATAATGAATAGTGAATAGAAGCTCTTCCTAATAATGAATATTGATTTGTGTATTAGTACTACCTGTTTGTATTATATTTCCAAGCATTTTTTTTTTAATTTCTTCCAATGGGTGTGAACCACCGCAAAGGCATTGGTCACGACAAAGAGTGTGAACCACCGTACGGATCCAAAGGAACCATCCTCGAAGCAGCATGGATTTACAAAATTGGAGAAACCGATCATGGCTGTTTTTAACACTGAAATTTTCAATCCATTATATTTCTCAAAATCAATATTGTATACAAAATTTTATTTAATTAGAATTTTAATTTATATATAACATTGAGTAGTTGTATAATTTTAAATTTTTTTATATTAAATCTTAATTTTATATTATTTTAAATTTTTATATTATAAAAATGAGTCTTTAAAGGCCTTAAAAAATTGATAAGTCTTTTTCATTAAATGAATAATTAAGAGATTAAATCGTATAATTTTTTTTTTGTTTGCTTGTGGATTTTATCTTTATTGTTTTTTAGCAATTTCCTTGAAAATTGGTGACTCAACTAAGCGCATAGATAGCACTACCCCAGTCTCCTACTTAGAATTAATTTGTGGAAGGAAGGGGTATACAGCCACGTACGATGTTTTGATGTGAAGGGCTTTGGGCATCGGCAGAGGATGGCTATCGTGTTCCTGATTATTGATGGGGTGCGTTTCATGGTTTCTACTCTGGGATTTGCAGGAAATGCGGTTCGCTGCCATTTTCGATGACGCGAGTTCTTTTGCAATCACGCTTGTTGTGGCCGCCGTGTCATGTTTTATAGCTATGAGAAGTTGAATCAAAGGGCTCGAAAGCGGCTACTGCTCTTGAATTTTTTCAGCTTGTGACTGAGCTTCGTCGTTGTAATATATAATACATGGTTTCCAATGTTTTTTTCTTTCTTTCCAAACCAATGAATCATAGCTTTATCTTTTCGTTGCAAATAACAATTTCCGTTGCAAGTGACAGATGATATGAGGAGTCCTTTTTCTTTTCATTTGTGAAATTATCATCCATGAAATTTAGCTGCATGTTTACATGCCAGGCCTCAAGGTACAAGTAAGATATCCATGAAATCTTTTGATCTTGAAATTTGAAGATTGTTTTGCATGCCAATGTCGTAAAATTTTGTAACAGATCTTGTGAGAAACAAAATTGACTTTATTGCCAAGCGTAAGATGACCTTGTAACAAACTCAAGCATTGATTTGAGCGAAGACAGTACTGTGTTCTGTTTCTTTTGTAACTTTAAAACTGATAGTAGTTGAGGAGTTAGTCACGGGATGGTAAATTTCTACCTTGTAATCTCCGTGAAACAGTGAAACTTGAGCCAGTCCTCTACTATCTGCTTTAAGTTTTCTAGTCCCAGATTTCCACTCATCAATCAGCTTGTCCACAGCCTCTCCGTAGGGTTGCAGCGAACTCTGTATCTGCCAGGGTCATAACATCGAATCCGGAAATTTCTGGTCCTCCAAAAATGATCATTCCTTCAACTGCAGGATGTGAAAAAGCCTCCCTTAGTATATCTTCCAAGTATTGTGCCTGCCAGGAACAAATACCAGGTATCAACTCTGTTCAAAATTGGTAATAAAAAACAGAATTCCAAGTTACTACTTAAGATAATTAGTGCATGTTTGTGCTTGTTTTTTGTCTTAATTCCTTGAAGGAATGTAGTACCTGATTTGGTCCTTTACCCACATCCACTTCTGTAAGCCATATAGGCAATCCCATTGTTCTTAGAATGTCCAAGGAAGATCTCATGTAAGCAATGTTGGGCTGGGCAGAACTAAAATGGCCTTCCAATCCTATTGCTGCCTTTATGTCTGCGTTTCCTGGAAACGACAGAATCTCCTCAAGTTTCTTCTTGTATTTTGATGCAGTAGGGGCCTGATCCTTACTGTATTCGATTGTATTATACTCATTCATGAAAAGGGTTGTATTTGGTTCAAGATGGTAAGCCATCGAGTAGAAGGCTGAAGAGGCATTTTCACCAAGTTTATCCTCAAAGAAGCGGAAATGCAGATTCTCATTCACTACATCCCACCCAATTAATTGTCCTGCATATCTTGACATCACTGAATTCAGCCTTCGTGTCGCTGCTTTTTGCAGCTCCTCTGGAGGAAGGTCTATAACCCAGTCAGGCTGCATTTTGGGATTGTCCCAGAGAATATTATGACCTCTAATAGAAATTCCATTCTGTTTGGCAAATTTTACCATTGCATCTGCGATGGTATAGTTTTCTTCACCTTGCTTTTTTTCAGTGCTATACCACTTCATCTCGTTGGTGAAACTGGTAAGCTTGAACCTCGAGGCAAACCATTCCTGATAACCTGTGCTTGTGAGAATTTGGTGGTTCATACCGCATCCAAATGGGTAGCCTGACATGGTTTGCTCTGTTGAGATTATAGCTCCTGCTGCTGCAGTTCTATTGGCAAATGTTACCTGGAATGTCACCTTGCTCTTACGGACCTGCAGGAATCAAATTCACAACCGTGGGGCAGGAAAGATTTCAAGAGTCTATATCCAATTTAGACAAAACATTTGGAACTTCTTACATTTCAGGCATAATCTATACAAATGGCAAGGCTCTTCTGCTTTACTTTCAGTTACCTTTTCAATGCTTTTCTCTTGGTGGGACCTCCACTGCTTTGCTGTGAATGGTTGCAACGAGATATTATCAACCCATATTTCCACACTTGTATTTTTGCTCTGCATTGATGAAAACAAACATGAATCCATTGGTTTCCAAAGAATACAGTCTTTGACGTGCGAGTGCATACCCAAAAGGCAGATGAAAGAACCAAAACAAGTATCTACTTCACCTCAAGGAGAATCTCTACAGGGCTTGAGAATTGGGCAACTATGCCACCTTTTAAAAGCGACCAGCACCCTTGTTTAGCTATGGTTTCACCTCCACGTATCAGTTTACCATCAGAAGTCTTGAACACAACAGCTACTGTCTCGCTCCCTTTGCTAATTTGGATCCAAGCTGAATATTTATCACTCAGTCAATCAATTAAATCTCGAGAGGAGAACCAATCAATTACACAATTAAAAACAGCTTCTTTTTTTTTCATTTTTGAGGGTTTTAGTTTGGAGTATGTCATCGTTTTATCATTAGACATCTTCTGAATAGATAAGCAATTGGAGTTCAGCCAAACTTGACCGGGATTTACCTGAAAAGGTGTAAAAATTTCCTTTCTCAAGCTGAACTGTCTGAGAGAAACTGTCTAAGGGGTCTGTTCTATTATGTACTACAATAAACCTGTTGCCATCCTCTGATACTCCCTCCCTGATCGCTCCTTCACCGGAAAAGTTCCATCCCTTTGTCCCTTGATTGAACTGCGGATTAACTATTATCCCTCCACCATATTGAGCCCTCTTTGGCGCTGCCAAACACTGCTTGATACATTTATGAGTTGAGAAGAGTTAGAAATAATAATAACGTATGCACATTAAATTTCACCCACTCAGTGAAATTTATAACACTTATGTAACTTTCCTTCGATGGAGGACTGCCAAATGCCAACCGTTACAACCTCTTCTTTCAATTATAAGCCAGATTATACCTCATTGCAGTTGCAGGGAAGAAAATTTTTGAGATGCAGAACTTTTGATGAGTTAACAGGAATGTCTTGCTTGACATTGGGGCCATTTTTTTTTCAAAGAAGTTTGAAATCCATTAATGTTTCAATGGAAGTAGGAAGTATTCTTTTTCAGAAAGAAGCAATGCAGTTTTGGTACTTAGACCGGGAAATTAAGAAGCAATATAGCTAGAAGATTCTCTTGCCTTTGTTGTTGCTGAGTAGTCATAGGAGAAAGCGAGGATACTGCCATGTCCTGCATAACCAGTTGAGAGCAGATAGATCATTAGTGACGCAACAATAAAAACTGGCTAAGACATCCTTAAAATAATGAAAAAGACAGGCTGCCACAGGGGCCGCAAACTATCTTTGCGTGTCCAAAATTATGATTTCACTGTTTTTAGAGAAAGGGAGAGAAACCTGAAACCAGGAAAACGCATGAAAGAAATAAGACGCAAGCCTCTGCGATCTTCATCTTTTCACCAACTTATCCTGATGTAATAAAATACGAAGAATGCAAGTTAAAACTAGTTGTACTGGTGCTGTTTATGAAACAATTTAAAACTTTAAAAGGAAAAGAAACAAGGCTAGAGCCCAAGAAACAAGGCAGCGAATATAAAACCACTCATCTCATAGAATATAGTAACGGACATAATCACTTAAAAAAGAGCAAAATTGCTAACATGCTTGTGCCGTGAAGCATTCCTGGAGTTATATTTATATATCATTTATGTGTGTATGTATGTATGAATGTGCTGAAAATGATCTCCATTTATTATAAGAAAGATAATTAAAAGATCATAATGAACTGAATTGTGGGGGCAATTAAGTTTAACAGTTGGTTTAAATGTCGTCCAAATCAGGAATAGGCAAGAACCCGATGCAGATCATGTGAAATAGGTTCGAATAAAGGCTGAACACATGAAATTTATTACCAGTGGAATTATATATCATGATATTAATATGATTAAATACGTATATACATATGTATTTTAATTATGTAGCATTTGATCGAAAGTTGAATCGTTTCTAATTAACTCTTCACTCAATTGAGAATATTTTGGAATTTCCTAATAATTTAAAGCAACCAAACCAACCCATAAAATATTTAGGTCTAGCGCCTCTTTTCTGTGAGATACATTATAGGCTTAAAACGTGGATAAGAAAAAGGCAAAACTATCATCCCTTGCATGAACTCGGTGAATTATACATAATAGAAATTCTAATTGTTTAATGATAAGGTCTCAATACATTAACATGATCACGAGAAATGGACATAACTATAATTGTAATTGAAAACTATTTCAATTAATTGAATAAAAAGTGAATATGATGTAAAGGTAAAAATTTTATAATAATTTTTATTGATTGGAATTTGTAAAATCATTAATTTTGTTTATAATACAAATATTTTATGAAGAACAGAAATTACAAAAGAAAATAGTAGATCAGATATTTAATTGGAGCTTCTCAAAATTAAAAGAAAAGAGGCAAAAGGAATAATGAATCAGAGAAAAATAGAATGTCTCTATTCATTCTATGGAATTCAAAAATAGACATCATAAATCTCACAAATAATCATTTCAA
Organism: Theobroma umbraticum; assembly: GCF_002168275.2. Taxonomy (NCBI): domain Eukaryota; kingdom Viridiplantae; phylum Streptophyta; class Magnoliopsida; order Malvales; family Malvaceae; genus Theobroma; species Theobroma umbraticum. The sequence continues at coordinate 8,339,428 of NW_018397254.1, read as the reverse complement.
ATCCACAGACTCTAAAGAAATTTCAACGTGTAGAAATATGTTCTTTTTACAAGCTATAAAGGGCAAATGAAGATTGAAAGAATGAAAGAGAAAACAGTGGGTAGGAAGGAAGGAAGGATAGGGATTTAATCTAAAGCGTGCTAAGCCTGCTGTTGTAGTGACTACTAAATTTAGTAAGAGTAATATTTAAGGAAAGTAAATATTTCTTTTGTTTAGAAAGTTTAATGCTTTGAGAATTTAAAGAAAGGACAGGCAGATTGACGACCTTACCATAAGAAATCAACAACAATTAATTTGCTGACAAGTATATAACCAGGATGGCATGTTAGGTCTTGCCGACAGTTTACAATGCCACATATGCTCGTACACAGGAGAATCTAGAGGTGTCCACACGAATGGTTGAGTTTGGTGAGCTCGGTTAAGCCTGGCTCGTCATTTGAAATTTATTTCTTATTTAATTATTATTATTATTATTTAAATCCTCGAATTTAGTAATATTGTCTAAATTTGCTCGTACAGAAACTTGAAATATCAGTGGCGATTGCAGGGATGCATTAGTTGAAACGACCATGAAGCTGTGAGCCAAAGAAGAAGGATGTGTGACGTTGACTTCATAGTCTCCGTGAAAGAGGGAGGCCTCAAAGAAACCGTCAGAGTCTGTGAATCCCAGCAGGGCCTTAGAACCCCATTGCTGCAACAGTTTGTCCACAACATCCCCAGTGGGCAAGTTCTTGAAACTGTTATCAGTTAAACACATCTTGTAACACCCTTGTGGTTTCCATGCTGCCCACAGTACAATGCCATCCACCTTGGGGTGAGAATGTGCTTCCCTCAAAACCTGCTCCAAATACTTGGCCTGCTCCAAATAGTATATCAGTTGGTTAACATCTAAGGGAACATATATATTATGTTCAAAAGTTTCATTCATTTTTGAAGAAAATTTCATCTAAAAACAGGTTATGAATTCAGATATCGAACCTATTGATTACCTGATTGGGGCTGCTTTGAACATCAAGTTCTGTAAGCCAAATGGGCAATCCAGTGGCAGCAAGAGTATCAATGGAAGCTCTCATGTAAGGAAGGTTTGGAGTATAAAAATGGGCCTCAAGCCCAATCCCCATCCGCGAATTTCTGTTGCCAGGAAAAGCTTTAATTTCTCTCAGCTTTTGAAGATACTTAGCTGCTGCGGCTTTCCCATCTCTGCTGTCCTCTATGGTATTGTAATCATTCAAAAATAAAGGGACCGTCCCATCAGCCATGTGAGCCAACCTATAAAATTTTGCGGAAGCCTGCTTCCCTAACTTACTTTCAAAAAATGAAAAATGTAGGTTTTCATTAACAACATCCCATGCAATAAGCTGGCCCTTGTATCTTGACATTACGGAGTTTATCCTTTTATCGACAGCCATAGACAGAGCTGTTGGAGAAAGTGAGTAAATCCAGCCCGGTTGGAACTTGGGATCGTCCCAGATGACGTTGTGGCCTCGAACCGCGATGTTATGTTTGTTGGCAAAGTTAAGCAAGGCATCGGCGGGTGAGTAGTCCTCATGGCCTCGGGACACTTCGGTGCTGTACCACTTCATTTCGTCTTCAAATGTTGTGACTTTGAACCTGGAGGTAAACCAATTCTGGTAGGCGGTGTTTGTCAGGATATTTTTGTTTATAGCACAACCGACTGGAAATCCTGGTTTCTTCTGTTCAATGGAAATTGTAGCATTCTGCAGGGGATTGCCTTGTTTATCAACTGCTTGGATTCTCACATTTGCTTTACGAATCTGTCCATGTTAATGTTTGTTACTCATAGTTCGGACAATTCAAACTACAATACGGAAAATTAAGGGAATTTTACCTTTCTAATACTTCGATCTTGGTGAGATTTCCACTCTTCTTGGGTGAATGGTTGGAGTGAGATGCTATCAACCCAAATTTCAACTGATCTGTTCTTGCTCTAAACAGATTAAAATCTCTTATGAGATTAAACTAATAAATGAGAACTTAATTTTTTTTAAAGTAAAAAATTATGATATATATTCTTTATCATGGGCAATAAAAGATTTGGACATCAGAATATATTAAAGAGAGCCTAAGAAAAATACTAGTACCTCAAAGTAAAGTTCGGCTGGGCCCGAGGCATCTGGAGTGAAGCCACCCTTTAGCATAGACCAGCAGTTAGATTCAGCAACAACTGCGCCAGCATGTTTGAATCCTGTTGCTGCTTTGAAAACCGCTGCTACAGGAGCATTTCCTTCGCTTACTTGTATCCAAGCTGATATATATATTTAAGTTTACATTAGTATTATTCAACACCTTTGCCTGCATATATAAAACATTGTTGTATGTCTTGACAAGATTCACTTCTTACTGAAACTCCATTCAATATAGCAGTTTCAATGAACCGGACAGCACTACTATGAGAAATATAAACAGCATTTATAAGCTTCTGTGAAAGAAGGAAGTTTGGGGTTTATAGCACACTGTCATACTATACGATATATGCAAACATGGGGTTGTGTACCAGAGAAAGAGTACAGCATCTCTTTTTGCAAATAAAGCTTCTGTGAGACACTATCACTTGGCTGATTCCTGCCACGAGCCACAACGAATTTGTTGCCAGCAAGCTCTCTATGTTCCAGTTTTGCATCTCCGAATGCATGCCATCCTTTCAGGCCAACATTCAACTCTGGATTCAAGATGATTCCTCCACTGTACAGAGGTTTGTGAGGATTTTCTAAACACTGGGGTAGGAAAATGGGCAAAATAAATTTAATCAGTAATCATTTTGTATGTATTTGGTGCTATCAAAAGAATTCGGTTTACATTCTAGCTTACCTCAATGCTTGCTGTGTAATCATAAGATAAGGCATTAGCTTCAAACCCTGTAAAACAAATGATTTTCTTTTACTATTCAATATGAAACTTTGAAATTTTCTCCATTACTTACACCAGCACTGTAGCTATCATTGATCGAAGTCTAATTAATATGACAGTGAATTAGAGGTATGAAAGACAGCTAATTAGTTAGCAAATGAATGTAAGAACTAAAATCGAGAGGAAAAATCTTGCTTTGTGCTCGGCAAATAAAAGCATTAGCGTCATTGTGGGAACAATTAACTTCTTTTTGACCCTCTTTTTGTAATAAAGTTGATAGACAGGATTTAAAGTTAAATTCCCATTCTGGAATGTGACATGCACCGCCAACTCAGTTACCAATTATAGATCAAATTGTCAAAACTGCAATGTACAAATAACAAACTTAACCACAAGAAGAAAACGACAGGATAAACAAGAAAAAAGGTGTAAAAATTATAGGAAACAAACCTGAAAAGTGGAGAGTACATAAGACCAGAAAAATAATCAAATTGTTTTCCAGCTCAATCTTCATCAATGTTTAATTGTATGAGAGCTCTAGCTTGACAGTCTCAACCTTAAATTTCATGCAGTGGGCAAACAAGAAAGAAATGATAAGCAAAAGCTAGCTAGAACCTAGTCATGAGTTTTATAAGTCACTCTTATGGAAAAGCAAAAGGTTCATGTCATGAGTTTAAGCTATTAATTAAACATTTGTATTCAAGCAGGAAGAGGGGTATGCTTTTTGGCATGATATTAAATGTGGTATATAATCAAGTCAAACAAATGAAATTACAAGTAAATGTCCAGACAACTTTAACCTGTAATAATAAATAGGGATCAGATATGTGAAGTGTCCCCATTTTGGATCACTAATTAATTTTGCGATAGAATCTAACTAATATATACTGACATCTTTCTTGGAAATAATTGATGTGGATACTCATAAAATTCATATATACAGTATAAGAACAAAATTTACTATTATCTTTTTAACAAGGAATCGGTAAACCTGCAATCTGTCCTCCTCCGCACCTACAGATGAAGATTAAAGTTGGAGATTTTACGAACTAATAAGCTATGGTAATGGGAATGTTAATAATGTCTAAGAGATGCTGAAGAGATAGATGACGATCTTCCTCTATATTTTCCTTCAAAGAAAAGTTCTTAATGTCCCACACCTAGCTGACCTTACCAAGCTTCAATTATTTGATTTGAAATAGTTTCTTTCTTTCTTTCTGCTAAGGTATTCCAACCCCTGAGGTTATAAACATGTGCAATTGATGACAAATTGAAGGAAATGTGTAACTAATATGGTATGGTAGATATAGATTATTGCATTTCCATAACCCTATCAAGTTAACTAATGTAAACTCAAACATGGACCATGGGCTTAACTATATATAGGACCATTTGTTTGTTAATTTTTTTAATAATATAAGTCATTCAAAGCCCATAATTTCTTTTATTGATATGTAAAAAAATATTAGTAAAATGACAAAAATATATAAATATAAACACACTTATGAAAAAGTTAAAGCTAATCGTTGGAATCAACATATCAATTTTACAGCAAATTTAGAATTTAGTAAGTTGAGGACAACTGAAAAAACTTATAACATGGATGATCAACTTTATATAATTTTATCTTCATATGAATTAATTAATACATTCCTCATTTTTCCAACAAAAAAAGGGGAGGGGCGACGAAGACACCATAATAATATAAAATGATCTTTTAAAATTGCAAATAAAATAAGAAATAATAATATATATATATAATAGACAAAATGAATGAAAGTCACCTTGAAAATTTTCTGAGAAGGAGACTGCAAAGCCGCTCAAAGAGAGATATGAAGTAGGGTTTGTGGCTTTTTGCTAGCGAGGTAAATTAAGTATTAATTAAATATCTTTACAATTTTTCCAAATGGTATAAAAAAGGTGTAGATCAAATTTAGGAATGAATCTTTTTCTTTATTACTTGGAATCAGAAATGTTAGTCAAGCTGCTTGACTTCACATGTTTGTGTTAATTAAAGGAAGAAAGAGTGCTAGTCAACTAATTATGTGAACGATTTTTACCCAATTAAAGGTTTTTATTTTATATCTTGTGAGCAAGTTACGGTGGCATAAGAATGTGTAGGAAGAAAGAAAATTTGCGGCTAAAGAAAATGGGAAATAGTCATTGTTTGAAACTTTTATAGCAAGAAAATAATCGAAGGTAACAAATTGAATCTGCTTTTATTGTTCTATGTCATAAACAAGAGCAGTTTAATGGTGACTGTATAGGGAACAATAATGACAAGGAGTCATGTGATAAGTTGGAGAAGCATTGCGTTTTCCTCAGAGGCATGTGTAGGTTCCACCTTGAATCTCCGAGACTGGGAAGAATCGATTGCAGCCGGGTGAGTGATTTTCACTTCATATTCTCCATGGAAAAGAGAGGCCTCAAAGAAACCGTCGGCATCGGTGTTGCCTTCTAAGGTGGTCTTGATTCCCCATTCTTTCAACAGCTTGTCAACAACGTCACCGGTTGCCAAGTTCTGGAAATTATTGTCAGTCAAGCACATCCGGTAACATCCCTCTGCCTTCCAGGCAGACCAAATTATTATGCCAGCAACACCAGGGTGGTCATGTCCCTCCCTCAGAACTTGCTCTAGGAACATTGCCTGCTCAAGTATTTAAAAACCATCCAACAAAAATATTTATAATTGAATATTAATCATGTTGTTAACTGATTAGGAGGAAATATTACCTGATTGGGATCGCTCTTTACATCCACTTCTGTTAGCCAAATGGGTAACTTTGTGGCAGCGAGAGTATCAAGAGAAGATCTTATGTAAGGGAGGTTTGGAACGCTGAAATGGGACTCAAGCCCAATAGCCATCTGGTTACCATTGGCACCGAGCGTAGCTTGGGCACTTTTCAATTTGTCAAGGTACTTAGCCGGTGTCGATGCTGAATCTCCGCTCTCCTCTATGGTATTGAACTCGTTCATAAACAAAGTTATCGCTGGATCAATATCATTAGCCATTTTGTAGAAGGTGCTAGAAGCATCTTGCCCGAGCTTACTTTCGAAGAAATTAAAATGCAAATTCTCATTAACAACATCCCAGGCGATTACTTGACCCTTGTATTTTGACATTATTGAATTAATCCTTTTATTGGCTGCGTCGGCAAGGTCTTTGGGTTGGAGGGACGGAACCCAGCTCGGTTGGAAGGAAGGATCGTCCCAGAAAATATTGTGGCCCCGGACCAAGATGTTGTGTTGTTTCATTAATTGCATCATGGAATCTGCGACCGAATAGTCCTCCTTGCCTTGGGTTGGTTCAGTGCTGTACCACTTCATTTCATCCTCAAAGCTTGTATGTGTAAACCTCGAAGTGAACCAGTTCTGGTAGGCTGTGTTGTCGAGGATGTTCTTGTTAGTAGCGCAACCAACTGGCTTTCCTGATGCCTTTTGCTGGATGGTAATCTTCGAGTTTGCTAGGGGGTTCCCTTGTGCATCCATTGCGTGGATTCTGACTCTTCTCTTTGTCTGCAAAATTATAGCTTGATTATGAGTTATTCCTTTCAAATATGCACTAATGTCTTTTCTTCTGGAGTTTGTACCTGCAAACTAATATCTAAGGTCTCACCCTCCTTAACATTTAGTTGGATTTTTTTAAATAATTTTCTTTGAATAAACTTTTAATGTGTTTGTGTTTTGCAGAGTTTCCTAGACAGTGTCATTAAATTATATGTACTGACCTTCTCCAAGCTTTCAAACTGGTGAGACTTCCACTCGTCTTGGGTGAATGGCTGCAACGAGACGCTATCAACCCATATCTCAACCGAGGTGTTATGGCTCTGAAAGAAGTAGCAACTTTTTAAGTATTTAGAACAAACTGATGCTGATAATAAAAGGAAACCTTCAGCAAAAACAAGAGGAAATTATTACTTCAAAGTAAAGCTGAGCAGGGCCCGACGCATCCACTGTGAGGCCACCCTTGAGCATGGACCAACACTTGGACTCGGCAACAATTGCACCGGCATGCTTGAACCCAGTTACTGTTTTGAATACTGCCCTCACTGCAGCATTCCCGTCACTGACTTGTACCCAAGCTTCATGAACGCAAAGATCATAGAAAATTTATGTCATTCTAGATCAAAATTAAACTTGTAGAATCTAATTAATCATATTAAGTAGTATATATACATCAGAGAAATGTCTTAAACAAGGCAATACCGGAGAAGGTATAGAGCTTGTTCTTTTCCAAGTAAAGCTTCTGGGAGACACTGTCGAAGAATTGGTTTCTGGTACGAGCCACGAGGAATTTGTTGCCATTTAATTCCCTGTGTTCCATTGTCGCATTCCCAAATGTAGACCATCCCATCAAGCCACCATTCAACTCTGGGTTTTTAATTATTCCTCCGCCGTACTGAGGTTTGTGAGGTTCTGCTAAACACTGAAGTTTGATAGATAATATTTAGCATTTTTTCCGTACTTTATGGGCATGAAACAGGAGGTTTAATTAATTATATTTCCAGAATGAATTGTAGGGAAAATCTTACCTCAATGCTGGCTGTATAATCATAGGACAATGCCTTGGCTTTCATTAGTCCTGCAAAATGTTTGTCATCTGTTAATTATTTGTCCTTTTTGTTTGACAGAATAATAATAATGAACGCATGCATGCATGCTTCGAGTATATATATCGCAAAGCAGTGATTTTTTTTCATTTTGTTTTATTTTATCTTTTTTATAATAATCAGAGCACCTTTACTTAGCACTAGTAGGACAATGATTAATGGGATTCAATTAAAATTAACCCTTTTGAAAAGAATATTAATTAATCCCGTCATTTAAACTAAATTCATTTTTGGAGACAATATTGCCTTCTAGTTAAAATCAAACCTGCAAAAAGCATCAACAGCAGCAGACTCCGTTTCTTGCCAAGCTCCATTGTTTTGTACTTTGATCCTGCAACCACTTCAATAAAATAAAATCAATCACATCGATCTGAAAAAAAAGAAAAACCAAAAAACACTCACAAATCCAAGTATATGAATCAAAAATAAATATCAGTATTTAAATTCCCCAAATAAAATAAAATAAAAAACACAATGAGTTGATTCATACTTGAGACTGAGTGAGAAGATGAGGAGATTGAGGAATTCTATAAATTAAACTTGTAGTTATATTGATTTTATAGCCAACACTAAGCAATTGGTTCACTCCAATCGCTTTGTTCAGTTTTGGCAACATACCTATTAATATGGGAAATGATTTGTCATATTCATCACAATTATGCATATTAAGGAAAGCATTAATTTGTATTAATACTGGAAACTAAAGTGAAGGGCATGTCAGTGCTGACCCATGCAATACCTATGGCTATTTTCGAGTCTTGCCAAATGTTTACTATATATTTAGAGGGGACAAGATTTTTTGCCATTTATATCATGTGTATTACAATAGGCCAGCAGGGATGTTAATTTCTTTTCTTCATTCCAATTCATGAATATTCTGTAATTTAACGATTGGTTATTGGTTATTTAAATTTGCAGTCATTATATTCTCACTTGAAGTTCAAGTTTATGAAAATTTAGTCTAATCTTCTATTTAATTTTATCTAATTTTATGCTAATTTTTTTATGCTAAATATAATAACATGTGATGTATATATATAGAACTGTTCAATCATATTATTATTTTCACTTGTTATGTAATCTTAAAAAAAAAACTGAATTTATTATTATTTAAAATTAATCGTTGATAACATACACGCTGTTCCAAAAATTATTAAATTTTTATACATTTTATAAATATATTGGGTGTTAAAATAAATGTTATAGACATAAGGGTTCGTGGCTTTTTACAAACGAGGTAAATTCATTTTTGGCATTTGTTAAATATCATTATAATTTTTCCAAATGGTATAAAAAGGGTGTAGATCAAATTTAGAAATGAATCTTTTTCTTTATTATTTAATTAAAATCAGGAATGTTAGACAACGTTGAGTCTTTTACACCAAGTAAAAAAAATTACCTTCTGGATCATTTATTTGCCCTACGTGGTATTTTTTTTTCAACTTTTATAGATATTAATTATTTAATTATTTTTTTTCAAAAAAAAGATACCTTGCCTTCATATCATGATACCCATATTAATTATTTGCTTCCAAAAACTTAATTTCTATTTTACTTCTATCGAAGTTTTTCAATTTTTTTGATTGCTAACAAGTATGATACATACTAAAGGAAAATTATATATATTTATATAGAAACCGAAGAGAGCGTTTTGATTTGCTCTTAAACATAGCACTATATTTCCTTCTTTTACTTCCATATTTACATATATATACACATAAAAGATCATTACTGTGAAAAAAATTATTTAAAAAAGGAAAAAAAGGATTATCATTGTGCTCTTACAATTATTGGGATAAAATCTTTTATCAAAATTACTACGATAAGAAATTTATTTTAGTTACAATTACTTCCTTTAGTGCTTAAGAACCCACATTTTACTTGGGCATTGTGCTTCTCAAATTTAAAATTATGCCAAATTAATAAAAACTTCAAATCAAACAAAATTCTTTTATGCGTGGACACTTCTATCTCTAGTACACGAGCTAGGCCTCCTATCTAAGTTGCTGCCATATTTGTTGTACTAGTTTACTTGGGTTGTGGACCTACCTAGTGTCCTTGGTGCCCGCGAGACTAGTCAGAACATCAACACAAATAAGTGCCGCATACCTCCGAAGGTAGAAATCGACCGTGGGCCAAATCCATTGAAGGGTCCATCGACAACCAATGGGCTACAGACAAACCACGCCACCCAATCTCTCCAGATTGCAAGCCAAGTGCAGGGAAAATTGCACAAAGAGCCCAACTTCAAGAAGATTGCTCAAATAGGATAGTTTATTTGGGATAAAATTTTTGTGTATAAGCATCTATTTATTTTATTTACGCTAAGACTTTAAACTAATCATAAAATATTTATTTATTTTTAATCTCTTGTTATCTACTCTAAATGGACTAAACAATAGAAGTAGAGTTTCTTTGGGATAGTGAATAAGTTATTATAAAGAACACCCTTAGGTTTAGAAAAGAAGAGAATTATTAAGTTTAGAGAAAAAAGAGAATTAGGGTCAATTACCCTAGCAGTCTTTACTTCAAGCATTTCAAGCATTCTAGCTTCCATAGTTTATTTGCTTAAAATCTTATATATCTGTTTTCTCTTGGGAATAATATAATTATTTTTTCCTAAAGTTTTTTTTTCAAAGTTTATTGTGTTTTTGCTTTTGCATCTTTACGTAATATTTTGAGTTAGGCTTGCTTAGGCTTATTATCCCTAAAACTTAAGCGCCGCATGGATCTTAATTAAAGCTCTAGGCTCGTGACAATTGGTATCAAAGTAACACTTCCCAAAAGTGAGTAGTATAGTCAAAACCCTGTTGTATTTTAACATTCTTTATTAAAACAACACCTTCCAAAGCTAGGTAAAAACAAGATTCCCATTATCCCAGGAAAATTTCAAGCTTATTGCGCATCCAAAAGGTAAGTTAAGGTTGACAAATTGTGAGGAATCCAAAATATAGTGAAGCCCCCAATTTTCAATAAATTAGAATTTTGGGTAAGTTTCCCCAAACCTTAAAAGCTACAAGACAAAGAGAAATTTATTTTGAATTGAAGTCATTGTAAGATTGAGACAATTATCAACCACAACCACAAGGTGTGGAGCAACTTCGAATACGTCAAGGACAATATTGATAAGCTAGAGTCTACTAGTAATGAGCTTTGCATAGAATAGCACAATACAATTAGTAATTTTATGCGCCATGATGTAGGCCTAGAGGAATTGATGGCAGCAATATAGCGGCAATAATGGCAATTGACAAAGGTTGTCAAAGGTCTTGAATATAAGGCTGTGCATGTAGCTAACAAGTACCAGAAAGCCACAGCTTGTAACTTCTAGACTAGGCAATTTGACCAACAAAGCTTTCGCATTGGATTGACAACCTAAACACCAAGCTTAAACCTTTTGTGGCTTATGTGTGCCACAAATGGAAACACTATGCACCTGGGAGTTGTGTATTTGGACGTCGAAGGCTAGTTGTGAGCTAGACATCCACACGGTGAAACACATTTAGACTTGGAGGTGTTTCATAGATAACCAATAAAGGGTGCCTCAATCACACCCATAACTATCGTGGGGAACCTCTTGAAGATTTGTGGCATAAGGAAGCTACGAGGCAACGAGGGCATTGCCTAGATCGAATTGGGGAGAATGTCACGATTCCTAAAATCATGACCTGCACAGCCCACAAGACTAGTTGGGATAGCAGCACAAGCATGTGTTGCACACCTTACAGGGTCAGAAATTGACCTTGGGCTAATATCCGTTGAGGGGCCATTGACTACCAATGGATTGCAAACACACCATGCCACCTAGTCTCCCAAGACTGTAGGCTATGTGCAGGGAAGATTGCACTAAGAGTCTAACTTCAAGAAGACTGCTCAAATAAGGTAGTTTGTTTGGGATAGAATTCTTGTGTATAATCATCTATTTATTTCATTACATTAGGACTTTAGGCTAGTTGTAAAATATTTGTTTACTTTAATCTCTTGTTATCTACACGAGTTGTATTAAACAATAGAAGTAGAGTTTTTTCAGGATTAAGAATAAGCTACTATAAATAGAACTTTTAAGTTTAGGGGAAAAGGAGAGTAGAGTCAATTGTCCTAGTGGTCTTTAATTCAAGCAATTCAAGCATAGCATTCATAAGTTATTTGTTTAAAATCTTAATTATTTTTCCCAAAGTCTTTTCTTCAAAGTTTATTATGTTTTTAATTTTGCATTTTTGCACAATATTCTGAGTTAGACTTACTTAGACTTTTTATCCCCAAGCCCTAAACATCACACAAATCTTAACGAAAGCTCTAAGCCCATGACATTGGGTTATAGGCATGTGCATGGCCTGCCGACGTGTTTGGCAATTAGTTTGTCTAATTTGAACTCTCGAGCTGTGATATAGGTTTCTTATTGAATATATGAGACAAGGAAGAATTGATTTTCACTTCATATTCTAATAAATTATTAGTTAGTTAAATTTACAATTTTAAAACTTTGATGTCTTAATATATGTAAATTTGATTTAATTTAATATTAAATGTAATAACATATAATAATAATAATAATATAAATTGTTTAATTCTATTTCAATTTTCACTTGTCATGTAACCTTTAAAAAAACTATATTTATTATCATATTTTAAAAAATTGAGAAATATATCCTAACAAGAGAAAATGATAGATAGTTTACCTGCGTTCTTTACTTTATTACGAATTTCAATTGCATAAAAGATATAGGTGAATTTATTTACATTATTTGCAATCACATTCAATTATTTCTCACAATATGATTATATTGTAAAACACCGAAAGCAATCAAACAGTAAATACTTCTAAGGACCAAAACTGAATTTCAATTTTTTTATCATAGACGAATCACAAGTCCAATGTCTCAATTTTTCTTTTAATGATTGAATCAAATAGTTTTTACACTTGCTTAAAGCATTTTTTTCTCAATTAAGCTACATTTGTGGTTTGATAAAGTTATTATCATTGGTGATAGTCTCATAGATAATGTTCATAAAATAAGTAAAGGTAGTAATTAGTAACCAAGATCACATCCTTCCATCATGACTTTGTTTTTAAACATCATTTTAAAAATTGATCATAAAATAAAACCATTCATTAAATATTTGTAATAGCATTTAACTTAATTTCCATAAAATTAGAGCAATTTCTGAATTTTGATTCCATAATATCTTGCAACATCGGGAAAATGGGGTTAAAAAAAAAAAGAAAGACCGCAATGTATATTTGAGGAAGCTCATTACCTTACCGGCCCTCGTTTCGGCTTGTTGGTTAGGTGTGCTTGGGTCAGAGCGCCCGAGCAACATGTCCTTGGTTCGAGGGCTGGTGAGAGAGAAGAAGAAAGAGAGAAAATGAAGCATAATAAAAAGAGGTATTCCAAAATACCTTCCTTTTTCAATGCCCTTACTAAATTAGTAAATTTGCTAGCTCCACACCTTCATTTTTTTGTTATTTCCCCTTTAATTTTCACACCTTTTGGCGCTCTCTGTCCATACGGTTGCCTTCTCCTCTCCTAGTCGTCTTCTCCCTTCTCCAGCAAGAATGGAAGACAGCGAAAGCGCGAGCGGTGATCAACGACCCTGGCAATCTTATCACACTGTTTACACCAACGCCAAAGCAGGTAATAACATTTTCGTTTTCCTGAGTTCTCATCCATCAAATCGCTTCTCTATTCACCGTCAATCAGCCGTTTAATTTATTAATTCACCTTGAAATTCTCTGTCATTAAGGATTAATTAGTAAAACTTAACCGTTAAAGGTTGGTTAAATGATGTTTTAGGCATGGATGGAGTTGATAAAGAGAAAGTTCAAAGAGTAGTGTACGAGATGAGCAAAGGATCAAAGTATTTCGAAAACGAAGAGCGAAAAGAGGCCTTTATTTGGCAAAAAATAGAGCATATGCGAGCACGAGCTGCAAAGATCTCCGCCGCTGATTTATCTCATTATCAAAAGGTTCCCTTTAGCAATTTTTCTTTTAAATTCTGCTTTATTTACATATTGCAATTTTTGAAATCATATTTAAGTAATTAAATAATTTGCAATCATATTTAAGTAATTAAATAATTTGCACCTTTCCTTAGGTTGTGGATAAAAGAATTTTAGAACTTGAAGCTACGCGTGAGCTTTCAAGGATTTGGCTTCATGTAGATATGGATGCTTTTTATGCGGCTGTTGAAACTTTGAGTAATCCTTCGTTAAAGGGTAAACCGATGGCTGTTGGCGGCATGTCTATGATTTCCACTGCTAATTATGAGGTTTGAATGGATTTACATGGTTAAATTGTTTATAGTGATTTGTTGCTTGAAATTTACTTGCAGTAAATGATGTTCAATTTGTAGGCACGGAAATTTGGGGTTCGTGCTGCAATGCCTGGATTTATTGCACGTAAATTGTGTCCAGAATTGATATTTGTTCCCACAGATTTCAAGAAATATACTCATTATAGTAATTTAACTAGAAAAGGTTGAATGCTTTGCTTTTAAAAACAGAGTTCTTGATACAACTTGAGGTTGTGCTGTGCTGATCTGTTACATTGCACATGTCCCTCTATGTTAGTTTTCCAGAACTATGATCCTAATTTCATGGCTGTGAGTTTGGATGAAGCTTATCTTGATATTACTGAGGTCTGCAAAGAAAGAGCCATTAGTGGTGCAGAAGTGAGTTGCACTATCATTTTGTTATTTTGACTGCTGCAGTTATAGGCTTTTAAGCTGACACTTTCCTTTGTCTGCCAATTTAGATTGCCGAAGAGCTCAGATCCAGAGTACATGAAGAGACTGGTCTGACATGTAGTGCGGGAGTGGCTCCAAACCGCTTACTTGCTAAGGTTCTATTATCTGTTCTCTGCAAACAGTTGCAGTTGGCAGCTTGCATCTGCAAATTTTCATCACAATGATATTTGCTATTATTGCATTGTCAAACCAAATTGGAGTACTGCATATTACATAGAAAAGTATTATAATCTCCAATGGGAAGGCATTTTTCCATATTGTTGAGGTCATTAGTGATGTGGCGTGAGAATATGGGAGTCATTTTGTTGATTAACAATTGATATGTTGTTGACTAGTGAGTTGTTTTGATTATGTTTATTCAGATGTAGTCTAATGGAATACAATGTTTTAAAACTTCAATATGTCTGTCACAGTTCATGCTTGCAAGACAAATCACAAAAGAAAGAATTCAAACTGGACATTTCAAGTTATTATCATAGCTGGTTGTTTACACCTTTGTTTATATCTGATTGTGCCTTCTGAATATATTGGATACTTTGTTCTATCCCTCAGGTTTGCTCAGATATTAACAAGCCAAATGGACAGTTTGTTTTATTAAATGACCGCATGGCTGTCATGGCATTTATATCCTCACTTCCTATTCGAAAGGTATATCCAAGATTAGCTAATCTTAAACTCTTGTTTAGGAAATAGTATTTCTGACTTGTACATGAAGTCTTTAATATGATTTCCTTTTCCCTCAATTTAAAACAAAAATTAAAGATTCCCATTTCTTAACTGGATAAAAGGTTTCTGTCTGATAATAATGGATGCTGAAAAACTGAATTTACAGATTGGGGGCATAGGCAAGGTCACAGAAAACATTTTAAGGGGTGTTCTTGGAATCAATACGTGTGAAGAGATGCTGCGGAAAGGCAGTTTCCTCTGTGCGCTATTTTCTCATTCTTCAGCAGGTTAGCACATGGATAAAGTGTTTTTACCATTTTTCAAGATTGAGTAATTGTCATCAGAAATTTTATGAAACTGATACAGACATATTGGGGATAATCATCCTGCATTCTCTTCTGTCTACAGTCTGCTGCATCAACTTCCTTAACAAAAACTTAGTGAAGTCAGTTGAGGTTTCCTTTTACTTAGAGCTTTCTGAATCATTAGCCGGTCATAGAATGTGTTACATTGCCTTTGCTTATAGATACTAAATTTGAAGTGATTGTATGAACCAGAAAAGAAAAGGTGGTAAGGGAGAATCAATTCTGTTAAAATTCTTCTAAAACTATATAAGCAAAACAACAACAATTTTAAGCATTGGAATGACTTTCCAAGTATAAGTGAGCACAACGTTTCTAAGTTCTTTAATTAATTTTAAATAATCAACAACGATGAGGGTAAAGTGACCATCAAAGTTATTGTATTTCTTTTGAGTTTCATGAATTTATTTCATGCATATAGATAGCATGGGGATCATGGGCTTCTGACCCTATTTCCAAATGATATTAGATTTTTTCCTCTCTGTTGGATTGGGGCTTGGAGGGACGGATACACCTGAAGCCAGGTTTCGGAAAAGTATCAGCAGTGAGAGAACATTTTCAGCTACAGAGGATGCTGCATTGCTTTATCAGAAATTAGGTAAATGGTCTCAACTTTTTGTCTCCTCTGAATGCAGAGATTGGTAGTTTTTTTTCTGTTTTGACATTTCATGCTCATATATTTAGTACTTTCTTAAAGGTGAAACTGGTTTAAAATTTTATAGCTTCAAGGAATTAAATTAATAGTTTATTGAGGACATTAGTATCAACGATTATGCAGCGGCATTTCAATTAGATTGGTAAGATGGATAATTAGTATTCACCTCACTGGACTCCGTTTGTGTTGGGATGTTTAGCCAAGTCTATAAGCTTGATTAATGGTCAAATTCAATTCAGTTGAACTCCTTATAATTGCACCCTTACTCTAGACACCTTTTTGTTGGACTAAACTTGAGTCTGCACTTATATCAAATATATATATATATATATATATATATGAAGGCAATTTAGATGATATTTAGTTATGGAATTGTCTTGGTAATTGACTAATCATTTATTGCAGCAATTTAGTTTAGGTTTTTTTGTATTTGCAGCTGATATTGCAGAGATGCTGTCAGCTGACATGCAAAAAGAGGGCCTTTCTGGACGGACATTGACTCTTAAACTTAAAACTGCATCTTTTGAGGTATATTGATGATGTTATATTGCATTTTTTTCTCCTTCTTTTGGTATGCTCAATAGCAAGTGGCAAAATGTAAAGGAATCGTTGGTTATGTTTCTTATAAAGGCCAGATGTGGTTACAGGTCTGTCATACAGCTTTGTTCCCTTTTATCTCATTGATTAATTGCAATTGCATTTGTTAAACTCTATGACTTCTTATCAATTATTTGATTTATATTGCCCATCTCTTTTATGCCTTCCCTTTGTGTGCTCATATCTGATCTGAACTACAATTTTCAGGTTCGTACAAGGGCTGTCACTTTACAGAAATATATTTGCTCAAGTGATGACATCTTAAAATATGCTTCAAGGCTGTTGAAGGCTGAACTTCCTATTTCTTTGAGACTCATAGGTAGACTTTAATATGTTTGCCTATCTTTTCTTATTTGATGGTTATGGAGAAGGAAATAAAATATGGGTAGAACAAGTCTACACAGTCTGCGCATTGTGGGCTTTAGAAGATAACAATGTGTTTGTGTTTTTTGCCGTTAGGCCTGCGAGTGTCTCATTTCAATGAAGATAAGGTGGGTGTTCCCGTCGATCCTACACAAAAAACTCTCACCACATTTTTAATATCAGGAGATGCTTCTACAAAACTTGTGGATGATCAAAGCTCCTTTGGTTCAGA
The DNA here is from genome assembly GCF_002168275.2 of Theobroma umbraticum. NCBI lineage: Eukaryota > Viridiplantae > Streptophyta > Magnoliopsida > Malvales > Malvaceae > Theobroma > Theobroma umbraticum. The sequence goes on along the minus strand of NW_018397254.1, from coordinate 8,322,328 downwards.
TTTAAGTGATCTCCACTTTAGGAATGAAAGGGAAACTGTCTTTTCTGTTGGCAACCATGAGACATGTCATTATGAGTTTGGAGATCCATTTGAGAGCAATCCATTACAAGATGTAGATGACAACAATTGCATTTCCAGTGAAAATGCTTGGGAAATGGAACAAATTCACGAACTTTCAAGCAACAAAACTGAGCCAATGGTACTTGTTAAAAGTTTATATACTGATTGTTTAACTGAGTCTAGAAATCTTCAAATGTTCATTCTCAATACTTTTTTGAGCTTTCCTTTTGTTTTACCTTTGTAATGCTTTTTTGTTTTGTCAGGCTACTTTCTAAATTCTTTATTGTTATTATGTATTTATTCATTTCCCTAGGTGAAGACTGCTAATGGGGTAGTGCATACCCTAAAATCTTCTAAAGAAGTTTCACGGGTGTCAGAGGAAGATTCTTCCGTACAGAAGGAGCCTGAGGACAGCAACCCTGACAGATTAAACAAAGAAGCTAGTACCTCCGGAAATGAGGAATTTTTTTCATCCAATAATACAGAACAGCTATATTGGGTGGATGACTACAAGTGTTCATTGTGTGGAGCTGAATTACCCTCAAGTTTTGTCGAAGAAAGACAAGAGCACTCTGATTTTCATCTTGCTGAGAGGCTTCAGAAGGAGGAATCTGGTGCAGACTCAAGAGCGATGATGCCAAGGCAAAGGTATTACAAGTTTTAAATTAGTATAGCCTGTAACTCCTACTTGATGATTTAAATCAGCCAGCTATATTGTGCAGTATGTGACTAAATTCTTGGGCTGCAGCCCTCTTCATCTGACAAATTTTTGTAATATTGTCAGGATTGTTCCACAGGATCACGTTGTGAACCAAAGAAGGCGTAAGAAGCATAAATCATCTCCAACACACGGCAGGCATCTGCCAATTGATTCATTCTTTGTTAAGAGCAATCAGAATTTTTAGTATTATGCCAGTCCTGTATGTATAGTTCTGTATAGTTTGTTGATCTCACAGTAGTTTTGTGTATTTATAGTGCAGTGAGAAATTGTATAAATTGAAATATTTTCTTCCAATATGAAATAATAGTAATAATAATAATAAATGCAATAATAACTTTTATTCTAATTCAGTAGTCCTTTTTGGCCATTTCATGCTTTATAAGCTTCGGACTGCCTATTCTTTTTAAATATTACTTATAAACCAAACATGGGTAGGGACTACAGAGTAACTAAGTCATTCATTTTTCCATTCCCATCTAAAATTGTGCTTTATTATCCCCCATTTCCCATCGTTGATCCGTCATGCCCTAAGCCTGTCTGATTTATTTTGTCTTACCTCCTTATAGAGCAGACAAAAAAAATGAAATGGAACCGATAGGAATCCGAAATGCTGATCGTACGTCTGCCACGTTTCACAGCCAGTAGACATCCTCGAACCACGAGATTTTTTTGTCCTTTTAACGTTCGAAATCCTTAATTAAAGAAACAGAAAGAATCCTCTCACTCTCAGCAGGAGTTTGCTCATCTTTCATCCTTGAAGGGAGGGGAAAAGGGGGAAAGAATTTGACACATCAGTCATCTAACTGAAACACTCTTCTGTTGCAGTTCTCTGCCACGAGACCACAGTACGTATGGAACTAACACACAAGGTTGCTGTTTCCAGAATCTGCTATCCATATCCAAGAATTCCTAGTAGAACCCAAACTGTTCCGGTATCTCAGCTCTCAGTTTCACCACTCCAATCATCCTCTAACCAAATTAAACCAAAAACCCATTTGAATTCCCTCCAAAATGGCACCAAACCATATGATAAAACTACAACCATTGACATCAAAGAAGACACTACCGCTATACCATCCATGTCTGACATATTGGCCTCCTCTAGAGCCCAGAAACTTGACCTTCGGCTTCAAACTTTAGGACCCTTGTTCAGGATCACTGCCAAAAGCCTGGATACAAACAGCGAACTTGGAAGATGTGAGGGGCTGATAAGGGTCTGGTTTGGAGGTAGAATTCTGCACCTGGATTCCATCAAACTCAAGAGAGAGACGATGGGCATGGAAAGATCAATTTTTGGTATCGGTTTGTTCATTGGAGCTGTAGCTATTCGATACGGATATGACTGCGGTTGTAAGACTGCTGAGTTGCTTGCCATCAATGACTCGGATCTTTACCATTCCAAGGTTCTCGCCTAACTGAATTTCTCTGGTTTCTGCTAATGAGATATTTTCATACAACAATACCTTCTTTTGGCTGAATAGTGGACAATTCTGTATTTTGATGTTCTTTTGAACTTTCAGCTCGTTAGGTTCTACAAAAGGATTGGGTTCAAGGTTGTGCATGAAGTGAATGGTTCAACAATTGGGGATATGGCTCACATGCTAATCTGGGGAGGAATTGGAACCCGAATGGATGCCAGTATAGAGGAGCTTCTATTAAAATGGTGCAGCAGGTTCAAGTCTATGAACTGATTCTGTCATAATCTGATGTCTGAAGAACTGAAAATTTTGTTAATTAATGCCTCGATTATTATCAGCACTGGTATGAATTTGTGGTTTCATTTTATTCTCACCGTCTGGAGGAGATGTTTGCTTGGCAAACTAGTGTTTCTTCTCAGTTCAGGTCTTGTGCTAAGACCTAAGAGGAGTTAAAGTCAGCAGATTAAATCGGATTAGGGAAGACTCTAAAGACACGGCCTCAAAGAGTTCTTCTACCAGCAGTTGCAATGCTCAAGCCGATTAGACTAGCTTCCAAGGTATTTGACGACAGCAAAACCATAGCTGGTACGGCAGTTATAGTAATTGATCATTTTTGACGGCATAGAACGATTGCTAAGCTTTATGACTAGTAAGACCTGTCTTCTCCAATCTCCACAATGCTTTGAAAAAAGAAGAAAATGTTTTGTCCACTTTGAAAGTATTCTTTATAATCCTTCCATTGAAATACCTGAACCAGCATCCATAATTGTGATCTTGAGAAATTGTGCTCAGTTTTAAGTCTCAATTAATTTGATTGACGTAGTTTCACAATAGGCTGTATTATGCGCATTATTGTGATCATGGTGCAATACACCTTCATGTGAATAAGGTTCAGTTAACTGATCTATGAAATTTTGAGCGGTAATCTTTTACTGATTCAAAAGCAGATGCTCATCAAGGTTTTTCTCTTTCAGAGAAGGATAGTCATGTCTCCTCTCTACTTAGTAATAATCATTCATTGCAGATATATTGGAAAGAACCATGTGTTGCATTTTTTTCGCTGCATCATACTGTTGCTGTTGAGAGAGCAATTAAAGCCTGAGAGCAAGTGCCAATCCTATTCTGGGTCTCTTGTCAAGAGCTTTGGTGTCAAATTCACCAGAAAGAGTTAACCATGAGTTGGGACTGATCATATGGTGCAGTAGGGCTTGCAGCTTTCCCTGATTGTTAAGTTTTGCCTTTACTGCTGTTAGATGATCCACAATGCATGATCCTCCAACTGCAAAGGTGTTTTTGTTTTTGGACAGCCTCCTAGTGACCTCTGCCACTGCAGAAATTTTCCTTGAGTGGCCAAAATGATGCACATACGCCAGCCTTAGAAGGTCACCTCTTTCAGCCCTGAAAATTACAAATTAAAGATCAAGTACTGAAGTTTCCACAATAACAGTAATGCAACTTTTATCAATGTTATGTCCGTAAAAGGTATTTTACTTATATTATTATTAGCTTTAATTAGAATCATGTATTATCAGTTGTTAACCTGATCAGAATCGCAATGGGAGTATTAACTCTGATATTGGAAAAAAAGTGCAAGAAGGTAATTACAGGAATTTATTCCTAACCCTTGTGAGTTGTGACATAATGATAACTAAGAAGGTGGATTTGTTCGTGTTATTTACAATTGCTAGTATAACATACAGAATTATTGAAGCATCACAACTTGGCTGAGTAACTGAAATGCCTGCATCACACTGGGTAAAACTGTGAGAAGCATGCTTGTACTTTGCTTCCATGCCAAATGCAATGCTTGCAGTGCCAATACTTGCTGAAAGCATTACTACAGGGGATTGGTTCAGGCCAACAGAGATGTATAAAGCAGCATTTCTGAAGAAATGCTGGAATTTGAGATTGAGCTGAAACAAAATTGAAAAGAACACAATTTTGCAGTTAAAGTCTTATCGAATGACCTGAACTATTTGGTGATGGTAATCACAATTATGTGAGCCTTACCTTGCTAAAGTTGTAATCAGGAAATTTTAATGAAGCTTTGGTATATGTGGATGGTAAAACCTTTCCACCAAGAGTGAGTGTTGTCGAAAACTGTCATTACACAAGTAAAAACCAGATGCTTAGAATTGATCAGTACACAAAATCTGAAATTCAGGAGAAGCGGCAAAGTAAGACAAACGCACACTTGGTTTTGCATCAATGTTTACATCAATTGAAGCGTTTCCATATTTATAGCTTGCTGCAATTTGTGTAGTTGGACTTGAACGTCTACCGTGTTTCGCAGCAGTTGAACTTAAAATCTGGAAACAGTCTCAATGATTTTACAAGGAACCGTCTATAATCAACACAACTTATGCAATTGAAATATCAAACACAGAGAAGTTCACAATATACCACTCCATTACAACTCCGGGTCGAAATGCTAAGTCTCTGATCCTGGCTGTAGCCCTTTGTAAGCAAACCTAGAAATTCAATGATAGCAAGAGTGATTCAGGATTTGCAGGAAAGATTCAAACAGAAGAAAAGCTGTCTACCAACAGTCAGCAGGAGTTTGCCGTTTGGTGAGAACATAGAATCGAAAAAAGATAATCAATCTTCCCTTGTTAACCAGTTTGCAGGAGGAACTCAGAACTGTACATATGTGGGTTACAGGTAATACTCAATACATATTTATGGAATGCTACATGAAGAAACTCTTTCTGAAAACAAAAGGACTGGTTAAATAAAAGACCTTGAAAACTGCAGGGTAGAAGCAGAGAACCGAAACACAAGATTTGCAAACAAGAGCATGCCAAGAAAATATAAAGATGAAACAAACCATTGGCAACCTTCCCAAAGTCAGAGAAAGGTCTTGGTCCTGGTTCTTGCTTTTGTCTTTTACTGGTGTTCTTTCTCTTCTTTTTTCTCTGGTGGCTCTTGCCCATGTTTACACAAGTCTCGTAAAGGATATACAAATATCTAGAAATAGAGTGAAAACTAAGACTTGATCCTAAGTTGTTGATTTGCCGACCGCTTGAAAACTCCCGAATTTCCCCAGGAATAGAGTAACAGATAACCCAAAACGAGCTTTCCCCATTCTGTCAGCTTGCAGAAGAGAAAACCCTTCTGCACTACCATTCTTTATGATCTGGTGCCTTTACCAATTGGTCGACTCGTGAACTGTGAAATTTATTGGTCTACTTTTTTCATGCATGGCAATTGGTAAGAAATTTCCTGGTCATAATTGTTGCTTGACTTGTACGTTTGACTTGAAACCTCGTCATGCAGCATAACCCTGTCTCCTTTTTTTGGTTTTAAATCAAAATTCTGCACAACAAAGTTAGTACTAAAGAATCCACCTTGATTTAAACAAATTAATCAATAAATATGATGTCTTCTGCACAAAGTGTGTATGTATATATATATACACACACATATATATATATATATATATATATATATTAGTACATGATTAGGGATGGTGGTAAGCATGTCTCATATCTTATGTACTACTCATATCAAAATATAAAATGACATTTTAGGAAATTTCATGTGAAAGAAATGAAATTAAGGGCACCTTTGGTTTGGGATTAGCTAAGTTATTATTTCTTTATGCTTAGATCTCACCTAATTATTTTGTTTGGTTTATTTTGAATTAAAGAATAACCATTCTTAAGAATGATATTTTTAAAAGACATGGAATAATTAACTATTCGGCTTCTAATTCAAATATTTTTCAAACAAAAATATCCCTATTCATTTTAAGCAATCACTAAGCAAGCTTAGGTAACATAAATAATTAAATTATTAATAATAAATTACTAACCTTAAGTAATATTGTAATAAACTATGAATAATTTATTTAGTGAAATATTAATCAGTAAAACTTATTAAATTATTAATATTTTAATAATGGAACAATAGATTGAAAGATTAAAAATGAAAATGAAAATAAAAAAAGAAATTAAGTTAAAAAATAAATAATATTTTAATACTGAATCTTAATATTTAAATAATAAAAATAAATTATTATTTAATAATAACATATTGTTAAAAGATAATGAGTTTAAAAAATCTAAAAGATAAAAATTATTCTTATTAACTAAATATTGAAATCATGTCATAATAATAATTTTATTTCATGATGCAAATTATATAATATATTTATTTTATTTTCATAAAATGACTATTTCATTTCTCTCCTAGTCCATTTCTCATTCTCACCTTACTCTCTTTTGTTTTCACTCCATCTAAACGCAGGTAAAAGTAATAATTTTATAAATTCCATGTCTTCTGCATAAAAAAACACAAAAAAAAAAACAATGTTTCTATTTTTATATATGTATAAAAAAAAAAAACCACATGAATCCATCGTTCAGTCACTGTGTCTAGGTGCTACACCTTATTATCGTAGCCCAAAATATGCTAATCGAACGGTGAAGATGAAACAGGGAAATTTAAGTTGTAGGATTAAAAGGAGGTTGGCATTCTATCAGAACATATCCCGACGTATCCTGTGTATCTACTACCATCCAACTGAAAGCGAAGCAGCCCTAATCCGCTCTTCCAAAGTTCCAAAGACGCAATGTCTCGTAGAGAGGGCAGACATTCTGACTCCAGGCGGCACCGTTCAAGGTTCGACCGAGAACCCAGGTACT
>NW_018397254.1:8290019-8315383 GCF_002168275.2 Theobroma umbraticum | reverse complement strand
ATATAGCAAAGATTCGTTGGCGACAAGTTGGACATTAATGGAGAAAAGTCAAGGGTTTTGATTACGTGGTTAATGACGTTTGTACCCTTCTATTATTAAGGCGTGTAAGCTTATGCTTTCAAAATTTTTGGACCAATGTTGCCTATTTTCTTTTGTGTTAGAAGTTAAGGACTTGTCTAATAAAAAAGAGGACAAACCCTAAACATAATAGATAAAAAATCTCGAGTAATATTTCTTTGTCATTTCATTTTCAATGATTAACAGGCATCGCATTAGCTTAGAATAGTAATAATAAAAGAATGTGATATTTGACATGTATTACTTGTGAATTGAATATAAGTATATTGGGATAAGCATCAACATTTTCTCAAACACATATCCATTGAAAATTTGTTCGATGTTGAGAGACGAAGGAAAACCCAAGAAATTGAATTTGTCAATACTAGGAGGTGGAGAACAGCCGAGCAGATACATTGCTTGGAAAATGGCTGCGGATTGCAAAGCACAATTGTCAATTGACCAGTTTCATTATTTATGTACAATTGGGATCTGGGTATGCTTTCTTTGACTGCTTTATTGGAATGAGGCTGCCCTACGCGGCAAATCTCATCCTAATCAGTTTGCTGTGATGAAATTCTATCAGAGAGTAAAGTAGTTTCCAAAACGATGAGCTTCTTTTGGTCAAACATTTTTGGGAGGGGATATTACAATTCTAATTAAGTAGTTTCTACTTCTTTATCATTCATACTCCAGCCGTTGAGGTCAAATAGAAGGATCCAATGAGAGAATCAATTTGGTTTGAATGAAACCAATATCGTTTACCAATAACAGTTTATTTTTTATGCAAAAGAAAATTTTCCCCATAATCTTCCTTCAAAAGTTGCGCTGTGGACTACATTTGTCACTGCAATTAAATTTGTCTCTTTCTATTTGTAGTAGTGGAAAGCATCACATCAACATCTGTGAGCCATCTAGATTGATTGATGGCTCTCTACAAACTACTATAGAGGCCAACGACAAGGACAATTCATTTATTTATAGAGTTCGATGCATAAAACTAACCAACCATGACATTGATATGCATACTTCCATTTATATTATATATATTCTGGTTTCCACCAATGAATTTTGGACTGTCCACTTAAAAGTTAAAATTATGTAATTAAAATTTAATGTTCGTAATAAGTACTTTAATATCTTTTATTATTTGATACAATTAAATAAAATTAAAAAATTTTATAATTAAATTCGGATAGTAAAATTACTACCCGTCATAGATTCAAGTAGTGATTTGAAAATATTTGTTGCTTAAACTTAATTATAAATAATAATTTTATATATATTAATTTTTATTTTTAAAATTACTTATAATTAATATAATATTTATTAAAATTCATTAATTGTTTTAAATATAATTTTAAAATATAATTTATTTTTTTAAGAGTTGATTTTTAATTTATTAATTTAATTTTTAATAATATATACAAAATTTGATTTTAAATAAATTTATTTTAATTGAGTTCAAGTTCAAATTTTTTACAAGTAAATTTGAATATTAAGGGTTAATTTTTATAAATTTTAATCGAATTTAAGTTCGAATTCTTCAAAATTAATGGATACAGTATTCCTTATCCACACTCTTAACCTAACTATTGATTATCTAAGGGTAGAGCTAATTGTTTAAGTTATTTTCAAAAAGGAAATTGTTAAAAAGGTCGCCGTTTGTTTGATCTTTGTGGAAGAATATTTAAGACTGGTTTATTTTTGGAGACTAATTCAATTAAAACGTGGTATATTCTACTTGTATGATGCAGGACAAATTATCGCTTAATTTGTTAGTATTAGTATGCGACGACAATGGCAAGAATTCAAAGGAGGAAACAGTTAGGTTTAGGAAAAGAAGTTAAAATATAAATATATATATAATTATTTTTTATGATTTAAAATTTATGAATATTAATTGGTTTAAATTTATTCATTTACAATATGACAGCAGCACATGAGAATTTATACACTGACGGTGCAAATGAGAGACTTACATGCAAGCTAGCGAGGAAGGTTGGGGTACAAGTCAAGAATAGAGGAGCAAAGCAAATCCTAGTCAATCTAGGAGAAGACATGCAATCCTGTTAGGAAAAGAAAGTAAATGTCGGTTCTAGGAATTATATAAAGGACATTAAATTCTTTGCGCTAATAAATCGTAAGCATGGTGATTTCTCTCGCAATTCTCTTGTGAGTTCCTCCTGTTGCTTTCGGCAGTTGAATTCTAGGCGATTTTCATGAGCACCATGGGCGGTAATATTGGCACTAGAACACGCCATAAGAGGCCATTGCGTGAGTTTCTTTTCAATTTGTTTAATGTTTTAATTATGGTGTTTCGTTCATCATTCTTTTTCATGGGAATACGTTTTCTTGAACTTCAAGTCACAAAAATAAAAGAAGCAAATGCTGAGTTAATAACATAGGATGAACTGCAGGTAGGGGTAGACGTCAATCAGCTAGAAGAGGCATTCTGCTTGATGACGACGCTAGTAGTGATATGGGCAATTTTCAGGGTGCACCCAAGACTCTTGATGCTTACTTCAGAGAGTTGTCTGACAAAAGGTATATATAATTATATTTTAAATAAATTTAACCTTTTCTTTTACCCTCTGAACTTTGGTGTTTTAAGGTTTCCTTTCATAACTAATTAGATTTCAACTTGTTACGTTGTTTCACCTCCAGTTTATAAGTATTTCTTGTTTATTCTGTAAATGCAGGGCAAAGAGAGAGCAAGCTCTGTCACCAATTCTCGAGGCTTTAACTGACAACATAGAGCAAAATTTTGTAGAAGAGAAGTAAGCATTATTTTCCTTTTGATAATACTCTGCTAGTAATATACATATAAACCAGGTAATGCTCACAATTATGATCATCTTCTTGCAGCTTTGTAACGCTGCTGTATCACTGCCTGCATTGCCTTAAAAAGGGTTCTGCTAAGGAGATGCAGCAAGCAGCACATATTATTGGTAGGTTCAATCATTCATAACTCTGCAATTATTGATTAAACTTAGAAATTTAACTTCTTGTAGTTCTCATACATACATATTGTTCTTGTAGGATTGCTGGCAATGATTACTAGTTGTGTTGACCATGCACACGAAGCGTATGAAGATGTACTGACTGCACTTTCCCAGCAACGTAAATCTAAGCTTAAGACCTTGAAGGTAAAATTATTGTATCCTATGATGCTGTGAATTAGTAATAGTGTTACTAAGCTGATTAATTAAGATTTGAGTTTTTTGGATATCGCCTACATGATTATGCTTCATGGACTTTGTTATAATTTTCTTTCCCTCTACAGATTCTTGACTGCTTGGCTGTTGTTACCTTTTTTGGTGCAAGCAACTCAGATGAGACTGAACAAGCAATGCAGTTAATATGGAACTTCATTCACCCTGAATCTCATTCTAATGTATGTGGTCCACCTAAATCCTTTAATATTTCCTTATGTTGTTGAGTACAACAATTTAAGCTACAGAATTTAAGCAAGTCTAACTGAGATTTCTGTCTATATGATTCTGTAATTTGCTTAGTCAATTCTTAAATTTCCTTCTATGTTCCAGATGGAAAGGAAGCATTCACCAGATGTTTTAACAGCTGCAATATCTGCTTGGTCCTTTCTTCTCACTACCATTGATGGATGGAGGCTGAGTTACAAAAACTGGCAAGGGTCAGTCTTCTAATTAAACAGTTTTATTTATTGTAAATATATTTGTTTTTCTACCTACTTTGACAGTTTGATAAAAGAATTTCTTATTTTAAATTTTTCCTGAAAATGCTTACTCCCATGGACACTATATCTTTTTGCCTCTAAACTATTCCAACCTCTAGATAATTATTAGACTCTGCCTTTTTTCTCTACATACAAATTTCTCCTGCTATAGCATCAAAAGAGCACTGGGAATAACATTGGTAGCTTTGCAAATTTGGATGCAGGGCAATTCCATACTTCTCAAACCTACTGGACAACAATGATGAAGCATTATGTGCAGCAGCTAGCGAGGCTCTTGCTTTGATCTTTGAAACCAACTGTCTGGAGAAGTTCTCAACTGAAGCTAAGGATTCTCATGGCTCAATTTATGAAGGTGGTACATCCGTTAAGATATATTTAACAAAGGAAGAATTGAAGGACAATATTATAAAGCAACTCAGAAGCCAGTCCACCAAAGCAAGTAACGAAAATATTCCTGTTCAAGATGCAAGAAACGGGTTTGATGCTATCTCAGCTGCTTTAAAGTTTTTGGAGGTAATGATTTTACTGTGTTTATACACATATATTTAATTGAATATCTTGAGCTGGCAAAATAATCTTAAGTCACTTACTTTCAGGAGAACTGTCCAAATACCTGTGTGACAATAGGGGGGCAGGAACTCATGTTATCAAAATGGTCTCAGAAAATACAGGTATTTAACTTTTCTTCACAGTTCTTTGAGCATTGGTTTGTTAATTTATTTTCTTCATCTCTTGCAAAGAAACTAAATCTTTTTCTGCTTCCAACTGCAGCTAAAGTTTGTGAAGCATTTTCTAGGAAAAAATGGATTTGTAAAGCATATGATGGTAGGTTTAAATGATCTTCTCTTTTTACCCTGAAAATCTGTCATGCATTTTCTTTGATACTCAAGTTACTTGTTCTGCAAACAGCAAAATGAAAACTTCCATAATGTCTTTGAGTTTATGCCGAAAAAAAGGAATTCTTTAAGCAGCATAATATATGAACCAGAAAGAGAAGAGGTCAGTTTATGTGTTCATTTGAATGGTTCATGTGTATGTATAGTCCTTTTGCTTTAGGTTCCATCATGTCTAAAACTTGCTAATTTGACAGGTCACTGTTCGTTTTTTCCAACCTCCCGTTGTGAGATGCCAGGATTCCTCTCTGCTACCATTCATAAGCAGAGAAGAAAGGCAGTTACAAAAGGTAGCTCTTTTTGGCTCAAGGGATTTACACTGGTGTATTCATCTTTTACACTTTTTCATGTGAATATGCATGTAATCAAGGGGTTGAATTTTGTACTCATTTTTGCATCTTCCTCTCCCTTACAGAAAATGACCATGTCACCCAATTCATGCTTGAGCAAGGCAAGAACTCAGTTACTGAACAAGCAGCGACTGTTATCACAGGTAGCTTCCTTTTGCATTTTAGTCATAACATGATCCTTTATGGTCCCTTGGTAAAAAGAGGGTCACTAGGAAGTTAGGCACACAATATAATAGAACTGAATTACCGGAAAAGCTGTCCTCATGTATCAACTTTCTAATGTTAAGACAACCTATGATTAGCAGTTCTAAAGTCAATAATAAGATTTGTTTATTGATGAAACCTTAATCTTAACCTCAGTGTTCTCTTTAAACAATCTTCTAATCTTTTAACTGATGTTTGAATATGCTTTCATATGCAGGGGGGGAGACTTAGAGAGAGTGCTTGCTTTGCTGTTGCGGATGAAAATTAGGTAGAGAAGAGAAGAGCTGTTGAAGTGCACCTGACTCAATGCTCAGATTGACAACAAAATTTATTTTTAGCTTAGTTTTTATTTATGTCTTGCAATTTTTTTGTTATCATAGCTTTGATTAGACAACCATCATTGTGATACTTGTTTAAGAAGCAATGGCAACTATTTTCTTTTATTTAATTTGTTAGAATAATTCTCTGTTTTTTGAAAATTGAAACACAAGTTTTTTTATTTTTGATATTTGGTGGAACTGTCATAGTTCTAAGACTGGTATAAAATATAACTGGTCAAGCAGGGCAATCACTTGAGCAAGGTCAAGCCACATTTAAATATGGTTCACTGTAATGCAATTATAGGCCAAGTAACTTAAAGCAGATGCTAGAGAACAATAATGTAACCTTGTTAAAGAGTTAGAATTAAGGAGGGTATATATTCTCTTGGCATATGCATTGCCACACTTGAGGATAGTACTCATGTTCTTGAAAATCCGCTGCTCGAATTGATATTTCAACCGGCATGCAGGGCTTGCACTGGTTGCACTTCGAATGACAGGCAACAGGAAGTGAGCCAGGCCTTCTCATTCCTGCAATCAGGTCCAAACTTATCTGTAGAGAATATATATCGATCGATACAAAAGCATTCAAAGAATGTTTGTTAAGTCAAGGCACATGGCAATGATATTTATAATGGTATAGTAGAAACAATAAAAAGGAAACAACCAGGGGAACAAGATATATTGTGGCTGTGGGATGCACTAACCGGAGAAGGTGATGGTAAGCCAGCTAGCTTACGAGAGTGAACCGAGCTAGAAGAAATAAGAATAGTAAGCAAGAGAGTGATGCTGATGTTGGTGGCTTTGGTTCTCTGTTCCATTCTTGGGAGCAAATACAAAACTCTTGGGGAAATTATTAATTGAACTGGTCTTGTACAAGATGATGGCAAATATTTATACATGGAAATTGAGAAGTTGTTGAATCTTCTTTTACATAACATGAAGAAATGGTCAAAATGCTCTCAACTGCCAAGATCATCATCAATAAGTCTTGGACAGAATGAGCCATGTGCTTGCAGATATGGTTTTAGCCTTTATCCGTAATACTGAAAGAACATGCAAAACCGCCAAACCGGGTCGTGTCTTCTGCTCTTTGATTCTTAGATACATTTAAACTGTTCAAAAAAAATTAACAAGCAGGAGTAGCTCAGTTCCATTTTGGTTCTGGGATTCTGGCCCTAATAATGGACTCCACAAACTTTTTAATTCCACTTCTGTTCTGGGTTTCCGGCCCTAATAGTGACAAACTTTTTCATTTACGTTCTGGGATTCTGGCCCTAATAATGACCTATTAAACATGGACTCAGAAGAAAGCTAAACATATGCAAATGATACCTCACTTGCTGCTAAAAAAACTGTTTCATTTTCGTTCTGGGCTTCTGGCCCCAGTAAGGACCTGTTAAACATGGACTCAGAAGAAAGCCATATATATGTAGATGATAGCTTACATACTGCATGCTCTGCTAATTTCTAAGTCCTAACACACCATAAGCTATTCTACTACTATACCATTGTAGTTGGTAGCAGCACTCCAACTAATGTTATTGCCTACATAGACACAGAACCTTCTACACTTGCATTCACAGTCTGCCTGACAACGAAATGGTGCCTTACTTGGTTCTCACTAGTAGAACCCACAAAAAGGGTATGCTGCCCTGTAATTAACTTCCTGTTCCCTTCAGCATCCACAAGCGTCAACTCCTTGCAGACACCCAAGCTCATTGTCGCATTCTGTGTCTTTCCTCTCTTCACTTCCAGCCTCTCAAACCCAACTAACTGCACGTTTGGTGCACCGGTCACCACTCTTGAGCTTGGTGGCTTCCAGAACAAGAGCACCACATGGGCCCCATTCATTGGTCCATTGTTCTTCACCCCGATGACAAGATTAAATTGCAGATCGTTGCAGTTTATGTTTGAAACATCAATTGCTTCACCATTAGAGTAAGCATATGGTTCGCGGATGGATTTAGAGGAGAGAATATTATTTGGTGTTGATTGGATGAGTATTGTGGAAGGAGCAGATAATATGAACTTGGAGAATGACGTATAGCTTAGTCCATGTCCAAATTCATAAATAGATTTGCCAGTGTAGAAGCGGTAGGTTCTTCCAGGAAAATTTTCGCTGGCGTTAGCTCTCATATTCATGTCTGTGATGGGAACCTGATCTGCATACTCTTGTGGATACCATGTAAAAGGAGACCTTCCAGCTGAAACAAGAAACCATTTATGAGCATACTGATGTTTAGAGGCACCTGCATTCAAAAGAAATAAAAAGAAGGAAAGACAACCTGGATTATAATCTCCAAATATGACTTGAGCAATGGCTTCTCCCCCAGCTTGACCAGGATATCCGACCCACAAAATGCCTCCAATTTGGTTCACATTCTTTGCAAAAGAAATATCAATAGGGCCAGCAGCCATAATCACAAGAATCACTGTTCCATTTGCTGCATTTGCAACATCAGTCACCAACTTTTCTTGATATCCTGGCAATGTTAAGTTCACTCTATCCAGCCCTTCTGCCTCAATAGATTGATCTAGCCCCACAACTACCACCACAGCATCAGCCTTGGATGCAGCCTGAACTGCAGCCTCAATAAGTGTCTCATTACTGCATTTTACATCGCTACACCCTGCTTCATATGTAACCACTGAGACGTACTTTTGCAATCCTTGTAAAGGGCTAGTGTAGTGGCAAGGTACACCAGCATAGTTACTTATCATTACTGTTGTGGCATTAGCATTTGGTCCTATAACAGCTAAATTCTTGGTGATATTTTGGGACAAAGGAAGAGCTCCATTGTTGTCTAGTAAGACTATTCCCTGCTTGGCAGCATCAAGGGCTAGCAGCTGATGATCATCAGCGCATACATCAGATGGCCCCAGATCACCGAATAGAAGCAGTTTGGGGTTTCCGTCAAAGAAACCAAGCCTCATAAGGACTATATAGTTATATAATAAAGCCTGGTCAACAATAGATTCTTCCACTTTTTTTAAGTTGACTGCATTTACGGTGTACTTTCCCAGATAATCCCCACAGTTCATGTTTAAACCTGCAGAAATTAAACGATCATGTAGTATAAGTAAAAGTGAAATTAAACGCATTGATTTGAGTATTTTAGTGAAAATATCCAGCCGCTGCTAGCTTATCAGTGGCAACAAGACCTGCTTTTAGAGCAACTGCTACGGCATCTTCAGGTGTAGCAGTGTAATGGATGCTATTATAAAAAACCGCAACAGAGTCGCAGTCTGAAACAATATATCTGCCAAAAGCATGTAAAATGTCATTGAAGCACAAAGAACACTATCACTTAAGAAATTATCAACCAATAATTGCAGAAACAATAATGACTTTGTATTTTGGTGTTAGAGGATAACGATCAATAGTTAATTTCTGCAAAAAAAAAAATCAGCATTTCATCAGGTAAAATGTGAAGGCACGGGGTTTATTTATGCTAATTTTATGATCAGTAATAGGAATTAATAATTGTGGCCTGGACTCTCGAGTCTTCAATTTTTAAATGAGATAAAATTGTGTTTCTTTCTAGTGAAATGGAGACAAATCACTACTTCATAAAAGGCTTAATATCTAGTAAGGAAAATAGAAACACACCCATCAAGACCCCACTGGCCTCTAACTATTCCTTTTAGCAGGTCTGGATCAGCACAGGTAGGAATCCCATTCACCCTGTTGTATGAGCACATTACACTGCTCACATGTCCCTCCTCAACACAGCTCTTAAACGGTGGCTGATACGTATCTTCCAAGTCCTGTTTCGTAACCTGATGCAATCCAAGTTTTAATATTAGTATGACACACAAGATCTATAATGCGGCAATACATCTTTTATATTTATTTTTGCTTTGCAAAGTTAAAAGCACTCAAAATTTACCAACTCCAATCACTGGTCCCTGAATGCCATAAGATTTTCCCGATTCCAATTTTTACAGAGGTTTGCTAAAATCTCAGTGTGTATTCACAATGTTTATGGATCAGTAAGTCATTGAAGTCATAATTAAGCACTCCATCAACTCTACCAAGCATCAAACACTGGTTATTAAGTAACTCTACTGATACGCATACCTTTGCATCAAAATGGAATCGATCGACGCCTTTCCAATTATCCAGATCGTAAGCAGTGTAGTGCTTGCAACAACTTGAAACCTTAAGCTTGTCATGGGTAGAGTTTGACTCCCCACCCACTTCTTGCAATCCCCGAACATAATTGACAGCATATCTTGAGACCACCAGAGGGTCCTCCCCTGGCGTTTCTTGGCCACGTCCCCATCTCGGGTCACGAAACACGTTAACATTAGGGCTCCAATATGTCAAGCCCGCTAACCCTACATTGTACATGGCTCGAGCTTCTGTTGACACTACCTGCCCCATCTTAAACCATAATGTCGCGTTGAAACTTGCAGCAGACAAAATTACAGCGGGGAAACTAGTTGCACCAGGCACTGTGGCATTAAAACGTGTGCCTGGTCCCAGGTCTGAGACACCGTGAAGTGCCTCAGACCACCACTCATAGGCAGGCACACCAAGCCTGGAAATGCCAGAGGCCGTGTTTACTAGTTGTTGCACCTTTTCTTGGAGAGTCAAGCGTGAAACAAGGTCCTTGGCTCGATCCTCATAAGATAAGGCGGTGTCACAAAAGGGGAACTGGTTCGTATTGGGATCATTCTTGTCACATGCAAATTGCTGAGTGTTACATGGGACTACTAGGAAAAGTGAGAGACACAGAGTTAAGGAAACTTGCGTTTTCATGGCTTGCTGGCTTAAGTTTCCTTTACATGGTGGAATATTGCCAGCCCTTGCAATTCTTTTATAGAAGAAGATGAAGTATATAAAAGGGTTGGTCTCGTCTTTTTCTTGTCTTTCATATATAACAGGAATGAAGGGTTGCTTGCGATGTGAGACATAGAAATGGTCTTCCCGTGTAAGAAGTATAATTTTGCTAATGAACGAATAACACTTTGATGCTTAGACAAAATAAAAGCTTCTTTAACTCTCAATGGCATTATACTCATGGACCACCAAATATACATGGTAATATTCCTATTACAGTCCCGAATTAGGTGAGGCAAAATGATACTAATACAAATCTGCATAAACTAAAAATGAATGAATTGATCAAATGCATCTTTGCTCTTTGTTAATTTCTTTGAGGAACACTTTCATCTTAAGCAAGAGAAGCCCAATTAATCATGAGAGGCCAGGCCACGTAAACATCTGAAAATTTTTGAAAGTAATCAGTTGTCTTACTTTTGCAGCGCTGCAATCTGCATCACATTCTGGTATTGGTCTGTCTTGGGCTGTTAAACCAAGGATGGTGATTCGTGGCTTAGTCAACTTTCATGAGAATACTTTGCGTGAAAAAAAGTGTAACTATCTTTTTCATAACCTTGCACAATTCCTTTTCCGACAATGATTGTAGTCGTATCATAGTTACCACTTGCTAATTTGATATGCCGATAATCTTTGGTCTAAGGCAGGAGGATTATATGTCAAGCAAGGGACACTTTGAGCAAAGATAAATATAGATTTGTGCGCACTCATTGAAGGGTGCCTTTGAAGAGAATGCAAAGAAAATAGGGCACGCCATACAGAGCCCAACAAGGCACCCATATGTACGACAAGTATCAAACACCAAGGTGGAATCTGATATAGAGATAGCGTAATTGAACTTCAGCCCTCTATTTAACATTATTTTTTCACTAATATAATTAGGTTCAAGTGTCTAAACAATATGATAAAGCAACATCTTCCCTTCTTTCGTTTACCTTTTTCTTTTTTTTTCCTTTTTGTCTATTTTGGAAATGCTGAAACCTAAATACTTTGCATACATCTACTGCAAACTGTGAGTCTACTCTGACAAGAATCAGAGGATGCTTTCTTTTGGACTTAAGTCATCTAACCCAATGTAATTCTATTGCTACTTCAAATGCAGCGAAACATTACATTGAAGTTTATTCCATCAAAAACAAGAGAAAGACGAGACTAAGTTCAACTTTCATCACAAAGATCAAAGAGCGGGGCAGGGGTGACTTTTTGTAACGTAACATAGGCATCGGCCCTAAAAAGAATGTAAAATTCTTACACTTCCAATGATCAGGGCTCGTGCTTGATGGCTCGATGGAAAAATAAAATTGCAGAGAACCCGTGAGAATGTCAGAGCGCAGCGCAATTCCTTTGGGTTTGGGCTGTTTTTAGTCCGAAATGGGGGCAGGCGAGCCTTTCCTATACAGTCCATCTAATCTCAATTGTCAGGTTCCACTGGACCCAACCTTACGTAAACCTCCATTTTTGCGGGCCACGTGAGAGGAGCCAGCCAATCCCATAGAGCGTAAATTCTGATGAAATAGTTCCACTCATTTGACCTTTCAAAACTTGATGCAGTGTGGACCCTATATCATCGTTGCTTTGTACTGACAGTTATAACTACCGCTTCATGGGGTATTCGTTAATGCCATCCATTAAATACTTGAAAAACCCTATTAGCAACTGTCAATCGAAGCATCCCAAAGAACAAAGCACTGGAATTCTCAATCTTTAGACGAACCGAAATTATGACCACCAGATTTCTTTTCTTTTGTACTCCACGTTGTTTCGCAGCCTTAGAAACTTCTTGTTTTCATTTACTCGACCAAGACATCCCATGATACGATAATACGCTACAATTTCAAGTTCTTGCTATATATAAAGTCTTAGATTAGAAGATTCTTTTTGTTTTCTTTTGGGTTCAAGAAATATGGAAACTCTGCATTCTGGGGTCATTTTGAAACTTCTTGAAGACTTGGGTATTGAAGAAAGAACAGTTACTGCTGATTGTGATGTTTGTAAGAAACCTGCGATTTTACAGATTAGAAGCATAATTCCAGTGTTGGCAGAAGGTGATCTTTGGCCTAAACAAGGTTTTCTCATGAAAGTTTCGGATGCAACGCATGCTATGTATGTTTCTTTGTCCCAAGAAGAAGATGAGATGGTTCTATGTAACAAGTTGCAACTTGGGCAGTTCATATACGTGGAGAAATTGGAGGTAGCCTATCCAGTTCCAATGCTTAAGGGGGTAAGGCCAATTCCAGGGAGACAGCCTTGCAATGGGGATCCAAAAGTTCCTGTCGGCATTGACATCATGGAAAAATTTGGTGGAGCGTCGAAATTGCTGATACAGGACAGAAATGCTTTGAAGAAAAAGCCAAGAGAAAGGGCTTTGTCTATAAGTCCTCATAAGGAACCCTCTGGGGACTGGAGAGCTAGTCTTGGAGGCCAGACCTGTGGGATTAGGGCTCCTGATGTAGCGAAAGAAGGCTTTGGTAGGGTTTATTCGAGAAACCAATCAAGTGTTGTTGATAAAGAAAGCGATTCAGATAGTTTGACATCAAGTTGCTCATTGGAATCACATTCCAGGAGAAGAAGCTGGTGTGGGATAGCGAAAACAAGAAGTAGGGAAATTCCAGACGCCGCAGTTGTCAAGCATGAGCTAATCCCTCTTCGCCATAGTCCTAATTGTTACGTAAGTGTTCGGTTTTAGTCCTTTTCTCTAGTCTTCAACATGTTTGTTAGGGTAAATAATTCTGTGCACTGTAAGGTCATTGAGTCATTGTTTTTATACTAGTTATTTAGTACAATAAAATTTTCACCCTGAACTTAGAATTCTGTATAAAATCGGGGATCAGTGCAAATGTTTAAATTCAAGAGCCGCCGGCGATTTGTTTCCCATTTTCTTCGGCAAAATATCGTCTGCAATGTTGCTTCTGCCATAGTTAAAAATAGGAACAAGTTGATTTAGGCAAGTTGGTGAGTTGGAGAAATATCTGATTTTGGATTAAGTCCTATCAGGCATAAATCATTCACAAACATGCAAAATTAGATAGAATAAATTCTACATGAAAATGAATGGCAAAACAAATCTTCTGTTATTTGCGATCATCCTTTTTTTTCTGACTTCACAGGTTTCACCAGTTTGTCCTGCTAGCTATAACAGCAACGATATTAATTCAAACACCAGAACAAGTATAAAAGACATTAGTCCATCTCCAAAACCAGTTCAAAGTCCAAAAGGGAGTAGAAACTCTTCATTAGCAAGAACTAGTAAGGAGCCATTAACTGAAGCAGGGACACGCGCGTCATCCAATAATAAAAAATGGGAAGAAACTGACATGTTATGGGATTCCCTTCCCTCTTCCTTGGTCGAACAGGGAAAGGTATTGCATTTGGCTTGTTGTTGTTTTCCTTATGTGACTTTCCCTGTCCCCTTAAAATCCAAAGATTTTTGAAAGCCCTTAAAATCCTCTGCAGGAAGTATTAAGGCAAAGAGATGTCGCTCTGCTCGCAGCCGTTGAGGCTTTGCAAGAGGCTGCTGCTACTGAGCGATTGCTCAGGTGCTTAAGGTGAGGAAATGTACACTTATAAACAGTCTTTTGTATTTCAATCTGGCATTTTAAAAAATGCATATAGATTGCATTTCCTGTCATTGCTTTGCTTTTGAAATTGGATCGCCATTATGAAACAATGGAATGAAGTAAATTAATGATACGTATTTTTTGTAATTATTGACTCAATTGTTAATGTCAAGTTCATTTTGAGTTTGAGAATTAAAATCAGTGAAAGCCCATAATCTACTTTTCTCTGCTTGATTTTTTTTTTTTTGATCATGTCGTTCAAGTTTTTAGATAAACAGGCTAGAATTCTTGGTTAACCCCTGCAAGGAATTATATCTATTGAAATGAAACACTCTGTTGTGTGTCTGTTTTCTTCTGTTACTTCATCACTTTGTCTGCCATTCCGATTATCTTCTATGACCTGAAAAATTCACTAATTTCTTTCATTTTCTTTCAGTACATTTTCAGAGCTTCAGTTGGCAAAAGAGGATGATCAACAGCCTTGCATTAACAAGTTTTTCAAGCTGCAAGATTACATGGCTCAGTGTAGAGCAATTGTTCAGTCGTTAGGAAATATTTGTTCTCTAAGAACGGCTGATAGTGATCTGAATAGTCCTGGTGCCATCAGGGAAGCAGTAAAACTGGCAGTAGATAGAAAGAGAAATGCAACCACATGGGTTAAAGCCGCTGTGGCATCTGATCTTATCCCACTTTCTGCTTCTAGAACCAAAAATGTTTCTGCAGAGGCAAAAATTGCAGCAAAAAGCTCAAACAAACCAAGTCAGGTTACCAAGCTGAAAGGCACTTCTACAATTAGGAAGCGAAGGAACATTGGTGAATTTTATTCTGGATTGGCAGATGAGAAGGAAGATCTCCCAGATTGGGCGAAGGGAAGTACCTTGGGTGCAGCTGGAAATTTGGCACAAGCTTTGCAGGATGAATGTAAAACATGGTTTTTAGCTTATGTAGAAAATTATTTAGATAGATTTAAAAATAAATGCCTTTTGAGGGTACGTGATAGCCAGGTAGCTGAATCCATGTGTCAGATCAAGAGATTGAACGACTGGTTAGATATGATGGAGAAAAAGGAGGGAGGCAGTGACAATAGTACGCTGGTGAGTTCTAAAGTAGAAGCATATGGAAGGGTGAGGAACAAAATATACGGGGTCCTTTTGAAGCATGTTGAAAGAACTGCCATGGTTTTGGAGAATATGAGTGCAACTGCTGAAGGTTGGAACTCTGCGGGTTGCACAATCAGCTTGGCATCAACGTAAGAGGAATAAACTAACAGAACTCTGTTTAAATCTCGAGAACCTCACATGGTATTAACACCAAAAAGGTGTCATTTGAAAGCAAAGAAGCATTTAGTTTCTTTTTTCTTCTCTTTCTGCTGCTAGGCACTAGCCAGACAGAGACAAAGAGTACCGGTAGGTGATTCTGCGACCTCATGTTAGCTTTCTAAACAGCAATTGAGGCCTTGAGTCCTTTCCATTTCCAGTTGTAGGGTAGGCTTATATATATGGTTAGTTTAGCTGCTGAAGTCGACGCCATTAACTGTTCATTGGTTAATTTTCTTTAACTAATCGACAATTAAATCTTACTGCAGTTAGATTCCCCACTACCCTCTGGCTCTTTGCCTAGAGTGCCAAAAGATGAAAGACCGCAGCTACGTTGTCATTACTTAGATAATAATATGTAATTAAAACTACGTCTCCACAAATGGAATTGCGAATGAGGTAGCACAGTAGCATGGCCCCTCTACTTCACTGATCTCTTTTCGTCTTGGCTTTCTCTTTTCATTTCAACCTGTTTTTGTCTTTCTCCTCAATATGAAGCGTTTTGCTTGCCTAACCTTCATGTCAAGCCGAGGCACAAAGCGTCAAGAGCAAAGACTTCTTCGAAGGAACAAGGAAGAATCCCAGCCGAGGCCCAAAGGTAAAGGAAGATAAGATGATGTCTTTCATCTCAAAAATGAATAAAATCACAATGGGAACCATCCCAGTAGGCATGATGGGTCCTCCGGTGATTGCTCCACTAAAGTCAATGCAAAGTCAATGGTCAACTAATAATCAGTCATGTTGGTCAAAGTGAACTGACCAGCATGATCAAAGTACCCAAAAAACAAGTTTTGAAAATCCCCAACCCAATTTTTTTTCCTCCATACGAATCACAGGTGGACTGGACGAAAATAATGAAAATTTGTCGCCTGTGGACCAAATTTACGTGAAAACCACTCAACCAAACAAAAACACGAAATCGTTTAATCCCATTCAGTAAAAATAAAAACATTTTAGTGGGGTTGTTGGGAGTCCGAATTCCCATGCCAAGAACAGAGGACCATCCGCTGAGTTAATGAGAGGCAGAGTGACAACGTCACAGTTTCTGACTCCTAATTCCAAAACTGTCCCACACTGTATGGATGGATGGAGACCTGTCTGTCTCCAATTTAGAATCTTGGTATTCATCAGTTTTTGTTTCTTTGCTATTGATGCCCAATTAATCATAATTTAGCAACACTATATCCTAACTTTGTAGTATTAGATTTCAAAGGATTAGGGAATTTTCATTTTCTTTCTTGTGTGAAGAATAATCATGCATTTTTTTTTACTATTTTTACCCTTTTTTTTCACAAACTTTTTAGGATTCTGATAAGTGAGAATTTGTATTTCTATGTCAAATGCATTGTGATTCGGAGAGCACATTCTTTTAATTACTCTTTTAAATTTTAGCCATAGTCTATGTGGTGCCCGTTATATTTTACTAACTTCTAATTATTTCAACCAAAGGCCAAAAATACTACAACGTACTTATGAGATTTATAATCTCATTAAAAAACGAAATGATATTTAATTTAGTCCGTTATTAAAATAATGGGAACCTTTAAGGATAGAGTTAGTTCGTAAAAATTTCTTCCTATTTTAAGATGTCTTAAAATAAAAAAGTAGAATATATTTTATAAACCCCATCACATGTTCCTTGTGATATTAAACTATTTTTAAAAATATACTGCTAGTTTATTTTTTTAAGGAGAGGCGGCTAGCGCAACTTATCACGATAACTTGACGCAAGATTACTAAATTACCATTTCATGTTTGCGTTCAGCAGCTAATCTTGCTGTAAATTCAATGGATCTAATTGAACTTTCAAGTGATACATTGTTTATTGCTTTAATCTAAGCAAGTAGATTTTAAAGTAATAAAAAAATATAACAATGACAAAAATTTATATGTGCACCGACAATTGATTAAAGTTTTATGATATAATATTGTAAAAAGTTTTTAAATTATTTTAAAAAATTATTTTTTATTATATTTAATATTAATAAAAATATCATTTATAATTTTTTTATGTTATGTGATATTAATATTGAAAGATCAAATATTATATGATCATTTTATTATATTATTCAATATGTAATATTTGATAAATTATATTATAATAAATAATATTTATTTATTTATAATAATAAATTTATTTAATTTAAAATAAAATTTTTAAAATGTTATTGAATGTAATAAATATATTTAACTTTTTTAAAAATTATTTTAAATAATTAGAATTATTTTAAAATATTATGTGAAGTTTTATTTTGATGGGCTAGACAAGGATAAGACACTTTCATTTAAATAGCAAGACAGTAGCAAATAACAGTCTTGAAGGTAATTAAAAAAAATGAGCGAGAAAACTATTTTTTTTCCTTTCCTTTCTTTGAAAGGAAAAGATTGACGGTCATAAAAAGGGCATTTTAGTGAGAAGACCGAGAAAGCTAACATCACATAATTAGCCGATGGAATTTAAGACGTGGATGCTTAATACTTTTTTTGTAGCACAGTCATTCCAAGCGGCGATCCATAGTGATATTTCCCCAGTATCATAGCAATAGTAAAAAATTTACTAACGAATTTCAATCGTACGAAACCAATTCTTTACACGCCATTCTCATTTTCCATAGCCAAAAACACCCAAACAAAGAAACCAGTCCCGAAACACCCAGGCATTTTCCACTTCTTTATCTTTTTTTTTTTTTTGGGGTCTTCCCCAAAAGAAAAACCCCTTAGACAGAGAAACAGAGCTACTCATTTCTTTCATGTTTTTCTTACACGATCGTCTTGTTCTGCTTCCTCTTCAATATCTTCCTTAAGTTGATCTACCCAAATCCTTAAAAAACCCCACGTGTCAAAAAATAAAAAATAAAAGATGGAGCTACGAAGGTTTTTCCTTGTAGGGTTTGTGTTGTTGTCTGTGATGGGGAACTGTTATGCAAGATTTGTGGTGGAAAAGAACAGCTTGATGGTGACGTCGCCGGAGAAGATTAAGGGGACTCATGATAGTGCGATTGGGAACTTTGGAATACCTCAATATGGTGGAAGCATGGCTGGTGCTGTGATTTACCCTAAAGAGAACCAAAAGGGTTGTAAGGGTTTTGATGAGTTTGGGATTTCCTTTAACTCCAAGCCTGGTGCTCTTCCTACTTTTGTTTTGCTCGATCGTGGAGGTACTCTTTTCCTTTTTTTGCCTTTTTAAAAAAAATTAATTTGAGATTGAGTTCATTTAAGCTAACTTTGTCTGTTGTTGGGTTGACTGATGAGGAACCCTTTTTTGTGTTTTGGTTAATATTGTTGCTTTGCTAAATTGAGATTACTTTAATGTTAGATTTAAGGTTTACTTTGTTGGCTTTGGTTGGTTTAAGAGGTTTTATTCTGTTTTTTTTTTTTGGGGGCGGCGGCTAATTCAATAGTTGGTTTGAGATTTGTGGTTTAATTGGATTAGTTTTCATCCATTTGGATTTATGTGATTATTTTTAGCTCTTTCATTCATTTGGGGAAGTATCACTTTCGCACTTCCATTGATTTAATTATCACTATAAGCTTGAGTTTTGTACGTTGTATTGTTTGATTAGGCTGGCTCAAGATTTACCCTTTCTTTTTTGGGATAATTTACTTGTTTACACTATTTAATCCCTTTGGACGGATGTCCTTTCTCTTTTTATCCTACTAAAGAAATTTTGAGGTGCAATTTTTCACCTGGTTTTTTCCCCTAATTTCAAAGGCATCACCTTTAGAGGCTTCTACCAAAGTGCTTGAGAGTGTATGGTTTGAGTTTGATTGTTTTCTTATAATTAATCGTGAAGTTACCCTTTGTCTGATTTGGCACAAAATGCTGATGTTAGCCCTTGTGGAATAAACTTTTGAATTGATGGAGGAGTATCTATAACTAATGCATTCTCTAGCAGATGTATGAAATAAGAATGAGTTCCAAGAGGCTACAAGTTGGTGGTGCCTGCAGTAGTAATGGCTTATAGTTACTATCGGATTAGAAAATTAAGTTAGTACAATGTGATTATACCGTTAAAGAGATTAGAAAAATCTTAAGTGATAATCTAGTATGTTCAAGAGCATGTTTAAGTTTACCTTTTCCTATCTATAGGGGCCAGTGACTACTATTGTGTTAAGCTAAAGAGATTAAGGTTATCAAATTTGTTTATTGTCCTCAAAGTTGACACTTGAGTTATAATCTTACATTTAATTCTGCTTAGTTTCTGTATTTTTTATGCCGAGTGAGTTTTAGTGCCTTTTTATTCTTATTTTTTTCCAGATTGCTTCTTTGCTTTAAAGGTTTGAATGCACAGAAGGCTGGTGCTTCTGCAGTTCTTGTTGCAGATGATATTGAAGAAGCATTAATAACCATGGACACGCCTGAAGAGGATACTTCCTCTGCCAAATACCTTGAAAATATAACGATTCCATCTGCCCTTATTGAAAAAACTTTTGGTGAAACTCTTAAGAAAGCAATCAGTGCTGGGGAAATGGTCAATGTTAATCTCGATTGGCGAGAGGCTGTTCCGCACCCTGATGATCGTGTGGAGTATGAGTTATGGACCAACAGCAATGATGAATGTGGAGTTAAGTGTGATATGCTGATGGAATTTGTGAAGGATTTCAAGGGTGCTGCACAGATACTTGAAAAAGGTGGCTATACTCAATTTACACCCCATTATATAACTTGGTACTGCCCTCAGGCTTTCACCCTTAGCAGACAGTGCAAATCCCAATGTATCAACCATGGAAGATATTGTGCACCTGATCCTGAACAAGATTTTAGCTCAGGTTATGACGGGAAAGATGTTGTTCTTGAAAACCTAAGACAGTTATGTGTTTTCAGAGTGGCAAATGAGACCAATAAGCCTTGGTTGTGGTGGGACTATGTCACAGATTTTCAAATAAGATGCCCTATGAAGGAGAAAAAATATAACAAGGAATGTGCCGATGACGTTATCAAATCTCTTGGTAAATATTTAATTAAAAGAATCCTCTTTTTCACCTATAATTGCTGCTAATAGCACCCTCATGAGTCAAATATTATTGGCAACTAGTTATGAATGATTCTTGATGTTCTTATGGTATTTATTCAGGTCTCGATGGCAAGAAGATTGAAAAGTGTATGGGAGACCCTTATGCCGATGCAGATAATCCTGTTCTGAAAGAAGAACAAGATGCCCAAGTAATTCTCTCATGCTTATATATATGTATGTGTGTGTGTGTGTGTGTATATATGTATGTATGTATATATATGTATGTATGTATATACATACTATTTTAATGTATTCATTTTCATCTTTAACCATATTGGAGCTCTTAATCGTGTATTTAATAGTACAATTTTTCTTAGGTGGGGAAAGGATCTAGGGGTGATGTTACCATATTGCCTACACTTGTTGTCAACAATCGACAATATCGAGGTTTGTATTCACACCTCTATTTTACAGATAAAATTTTGAATGCTTTCCTTTCTGACATATCTGCATGCAGGAAAGCTGGCCAAAGGTGCTGTTCTGAAGGCCATCTGTTCTGGTTTTGAGGAGACTACTGAACCGGCCGTTTGCTTGAGTGGTGGTAAGTTTTTTTATACTTTCTTGCAAGAGAATGGTCTATTGCCACCTAGGGACCATCATGTAAGCGATGTAGTATTACGCGGCTGAGAAAAATTGAGTGGATTTTTGTTGTGGGATGTCCACTTCTGCCAAAATTACTGAGGGTTAGGCTCTTAGAATTTCATAGTTCCTGAAATCCTGCTTTTGCACAACTGGCACAGTGTAGTGGTTCATCTAACTGTTTAGTTCTTATCTGAAAAATGAGATAGTGACAGTGGTTGCTTCTGTGGCAGATGTGGAGACGAATGAATGCTTGGAAAACAATGGTGGTTGTTGGTTAGATAAAATAGCCAATCTCACAGCCTGCAAGGTCTGAATTAAAACTTTTTTGATAGAGTTTCTCTACTTGATTATGATACGACTAACTCTCCATATAATGGTTTGCTCAGGATACATTTCGAGGGAGGGTCTGTGAATGTCCCTTGGTTGATGGTGTGCAATTCAGAGGAGATGGTTACAGCCACTGTGAAGGTGAGATTTTATTATTGATCATTATATTCGCACTGATTTAGCTTTTATTTTAAAGTTAATGTTTAAAATGTGAAGTTATGGTTTTAGTGTATTCTTATGTCATGCCTCGTGATATGGTCCTAACTGAGCATGATGGCATGATAGGATTCATGTGGTCAATTTCACATTGTGAGAAAAGCTTGATTTGTTGTTGTCTGTTGCTTATGTCTCAGTTTGAACCCCTTCATTGATTATTATTGTGTTTGCATATATTAACTAGAGGCAATACAACTTTCTTCCTTGAAAAGGGACTTCTTGCCTGTTTCTTTCTTTAATCATCTTATATCTGCATGATATTCACTCACATACTATTTTCTTTTGGCTGTTCAGCTAGTGGGCCTGGGAGGTGCAAGATTAATAATGGAGGCTGTTGGCATGAATCACGAGATGGGCACGCATACTCTGCTTGTTTGGTTAGTAGCGACATTTATTTCTCTAAGCCCCTCCCAGTTTTCCCTTTTTCACTCCTTTGGCTGTAAAAATAAGTTCATGTTCTGGTCACGGCTGTGAACAGGGTATTGGAGATGGTAAATGCCAATGTCCTCCAGGGTTTAAGGGTGATGGTGTCAAAAGTTGTGAAGGTGAGTCATGATTAAATAAATATATGTTTCAAGCTGTAATTAGGAACTCAAACTAGTTTGAGATGAATTTATTTCAACAAACAGTCCTGTTCCATTTGGAGAACCTAACTGCTGTGGGACATTATGATAGCACCTCCTTCATTCTTAGAATGAAGAAACTTGCATGAACTTGATGTAGAATGACTAATAAATGTACAGTTTGGGACTGGTTGAAAGCATTGCAAATAGAAGCTTTGAGTTTGTCAAATGATTAAGTCATTTAATACTTATGCCTTGTCCATCATACAGATGTTGATGAATGCAAAGAGAAGAAAGCCTGCCAGTGCTCTGAATGTAGCTGCAAAAATACCTGGGGAAGCTATGAATGCACTTGCAGTGGAGATCTTTTATATATCAGGGACCATGATACCTGCATAAGTGAGTTGATGACCTAATATTTTCAACTTGAACCTATTTTCTTTGGAATATATGATTTATGGTTAGTGTGTTGATATCCATTCCTTACTCTATCACAGGTAAGAGGGGCACTGAAGTAAGATCAGCATGGGCTGCTGTTTGGGTCATTGTGATTGGCTTGGCAATGGCTGCTGGTGGGGCTTATCTCGTTTACAAATATAGATTAAGGGTAAGAGCATATTGACATTTAAACTTGTAGACTTATAAAAGATAACATTATTCATTATCACTATCATGTAGTTAAAGGTGCTGGTATTAGCATGAAGTAGCTGAATATTTGTCATCAAAACATGTCTTCAAATTTGGAATGAAGTTTGATCGGTTATAACGGACAGCATATTGGATGGAGAAAAAGAGTCACTGTACTTGATTGAATTTTTTAATGGGAAGGCTTGGATTTGGGGGTTTTGATTGACAACACCCACTAGACTACCTTGCCAAATCAGAACTAGCCAGTCTGATTTTCATCTATGTATTTGTGTGTTAAGCATATATTGGTTTTTTTTTCTTCCCTAGTGTTTACTTGTTTTGTTACTCTTGCAGTCATACATGGATTCAGAAATCAGAGCTATAATGGCACAGTACATGCCTCTGGATAGTCAAGCAGAAGTTCCAAATCATGTAAGTGAAGATCGAGCGTGAAGAAGGAAAACTCCAATATTTTCAAGGAGTTCTGATTATGCTGGGTTGATGTGGCTCTTGTTATACCCTTATTCAATTGAATTTCAAGCATGGATGTTATTGATATGTAAAATATATCAGACAATAAAGAAATGCAGATTAGAAGTGGGTATTTGTTCATTATAACGGTAACATGCTGAAAAAGTTGAGAGTAGGGGATCGACTCCAGCCATGATCAGGGGCAGATCATATTCATATGGGATCTGGCCGTAGCATCTAAGAATTTCGTTTCCGGCTCCCATATATCCCGATAATCTTTGCCCCATAATTTATATGGCAATTCTGTAATTCGTTTAATGCCTTTTAGGTGAGCTGAACTCTTTCTTCTTACTGTATTTTGTTTTTTAACTTTTTTGAGGGCTCTAAAATGTGCGTATTGTTACTGATGAAACCATTTTCAGTTCCTTGTAGAATGTAACTTAGTATTGGACTTGTGCATCTCAAGCTGTGATTGATACTAGTAAAATTCTAAATTTGAATAGATAAGAGAAAAATGAAGCTCATTATTCATCTTTAAATGGTGTTGTAGAAGAGGGAGAAAACTCGGTTTTTACGCGGTTGCATTGTGGCAAAAGTAAAAAGAAGAGCAAAAAACAATCAATCGTATCATATGACAGGCTTCCCGCTTACTAACCATTGCAAATGGTTGAATGTGGATTTAAATATTCAAGAGTTTAGGGTATTTACCGGCTTATGAGGATCTTAAGGTTATTGACTATTGAATATCAAGATTCTACTGCAGCTGGGCGTGATTGACGCTGCCAGTCCTACTCCCACTAATGCGCACACACTGTTACTTCTTTTTCTTCTAAAGTTAGCAAACCTGTTATGTCAAGGCAGACCCTGGTGGCTTGGCTTTCCCAAGTCAGGTGTCAGAAGCGGAAGTATTTGCTGTGACTGACAGAGAACATGCTCCTTAGTTGGATGAAATTGTTTTTTAATGATCAAACTTGGGAAGCTTCAATGTCTCACACGCAATACTATCTCTTGTATGTATATCATTACGTCATCGTAACCATCTAAATCTAGCCTATGCGTTTGTGAGTAGGGATCCCAGCTTGTTCCCGATCTTCACTAAAACAGTAGTACTGCTTTCACTTAAATTGCCAAGCTGCCACTCTGCTGGTCTCAACTTTGTTTTCGACGAGTTACCGACTAAACTCCATCATTTTCAGCATAAAGACATTCAATATTGCTATATATCTTGAAGTTGAAAGGAATTCCTTAAGCCCTTATACATGGCTTTTGATTCAAGATCAGTGTTTAGTATAATCCAGTTTAGAGTAAATGACATCTTTTAGAGTAAAGTTAGCAGTTTTATGGAGGCAATGCAAGAACACATGCAACACCTCCTAGGCTACAAGTCACGTACATATAGGGACAGGTTTGCAAGATGTCCTATCATTTACTTGTTAATTGTACAAAGACCATTTGCATTAATTAGTTCTGTTTCTGTTAGAGTATGCATTGAGAATTTAAAATATTTGTTGCTGCTATGAGTAACTGTACATAAAATTAATAAAAAGTTATTACGAATTCACTTATGACAAAATTGAATAATTATTTTATAAAAACGTCTAAATCAAGATTATATTTCACTGTAAAGTTTAAAACTTGTAAGTGTAACAAAAAATAATCTTCAAAATGAAGAAAATCAACTTCATTAATTATCATATTTTATGTGATTACTAATGAAGGCTATCTTAATTATTGATTCTAATTTGCCATGATTACCATTTCAATTGATATGATTTGATTGACTTGGTTATTCTAATTGATTTGATTGTAATTTTTCTTAATTATAGGCTTGATCTAGGGAATTCTCCTTTATTGCATAGATTATTTTTCCTTTTGTATTGACAATAAAACTTGTATATAAACCCCTAGTGGTTTCTCAATAAAATCATCCAAAGAGTATTCAAACTCTTCATGGTATCACAGCGGGTTGCAGACAACCTAAGCTAAATTTTTATGGCTGATAAGGGTGAAGGAGGAGTAGATAAGGCAAATGTGAGTTTGGTACCAACCATAGGTGTGAGTATGTCGAATAGCACCTTGGTCGATACCAAATCACCTTATTATCTACATTCCTCTGATCATCCTGGGCTAATATTTGTCATCCATCCTTTAAGTGAAACAGGAGACAACTATTTCACTTGGAGGCACAGTTTTCTCAACGCTCTTCAATCCAAAAATAAAGCAGGATTCGTGGATGGAACGATTTCAAAACCGGAAATCAATTCACCAGAGTTTCAAGATTGGGTACAGTGTAATGCAA
>NW_018397254.1:8286643-8289919 GCF_002168275.2 Theobroma umbraticum | reverse complement strand
GTCACAGCTGCATGCAGTTAGGATTTCCATGGTGTAGGCCGAATAAGTCAATTATGGGGCATGGGGCCACAATTGGGCTTTATGTTAGACATGGCTCATGCCTGCCTAATGCTTGGTTGGTTGCTTATTAATATAATTATAATAATATTATATATTATATAAAAATTAAAATAATTTAAACATATTTCTTTAGAGCGAGAGAAACTCGGAAAACTATTCCTATATATATAACAAAAAATAATCGAATTTCGGATGTAGCTCTTTGGATATAAATTGGACACTACAAAGAAACAGTCCAAAAATATAAATTACGTGGAATATGTCAATATATTACTCTAAGTTTCATGGCATAAACAAATTAGTTAGAAAACTAATTTATGAAAAGGACAGTACCATTTAAATAAAGAAAATAATTCATAATTGTAGCCTTCTAAAACCTATGCGTAAACTATAGGTCAAGGGCCTCATTAAAGAAGAAAAAGAGGAGGAATATGGAAAAAGCTTGCTTGAAAGGAATTAACGATTACATCATTAATTTGTAAATAAGGATTAATGGCATAATTAATAATCAAAGTTGGCCCTTGGTGTGTTATATAAGGTTCTTTCTCTTATTCAATTTCATTGTATTGGACTTCATGCTTAGCAAAGGGGGACCATCGTGGAATATCTTTGGAATAGTAATTAGCAACGTAGGTTAGTATTAGTTTATTGGAATGTGCTTTCCTCCCACCAGCATAATTAAGAAGTAATACCAATAACAGAAAGAATTAAAGATTATAATTGTTATATTAATCTGCTTTCCCATCAAAAGAAAAACAAAGTTGCCATAATCATCATTTGGATCTATTTACAGAAATTTCTACCATATATACACGCAGCGATAGAATTAGAATTTTAAGATTGAAGAAGCGAAAATAAAAAATTCAATATTTATAAAAGTAAAATTATAATTTTTTTTAAAAAATAAATTTTAACTTTTAAAAAAATAAAACAAATAAATTTTAAAAGTTTAGAGGCTGCGGGGCTCTTACTAGTCCCTTCCTCCACCTCTCTGTGTATCTGTATATATATAGATGCAGAAATATTCAGATGTAAATTTAATTAAATATTTATTTTATTTTATATAAAGCACCGAGAGGATTATGTGTGAGTCACGCGGTTTGCCGGGTAACAAGCAAGAACAACCCCATCTCCGCTGGAAAAGCCACGTACTTAATTTGGACTTTGGCGCATTAATATGACCTTTTCTTGATCTGCGTGGTGGCATTTGCCAAGGTTTTTCCATTTTCCCCAAGACGAATATATTATGTTATGAATACAAAGGAATTCTAAGTTTATTGCTGCTTTTTGTTTTTGAGTGATGGAAGTATTATGGACTCATTAATTTTTGTAAGAAAGAGACGTAAGCCTTATTCTTGGGTAGATTGTTCACAGTGGTTGGGCACCTTAGTTTGCAGAACAAAATACGTTATTTGTGAAAATAAAATAAAAATATTATTATGTCATTTAACTGAAAGAATGAAATAAAGTAGAAATTACTATTATAATTTATTATAATATTCAATTGATAAAAATAATTTTGAAATAACAAGGAATAGATGGTAAAAAATAAAAATATTATTTTTATATTATATGATTATTTATGATTTTATTTTATTTTTTAAATATTAAAATTAATAATTTATTTAATAATCTTGATAAATTTGTAAATTTAAAATATTAATTTTTTATAATATATAATTAAAAACTTAAACTTTTTATTTTAAAATTTTTTTTATTTCATTTTCACTTGTAAGGAGCATTTTTGTTTTGTTAATTTTAGAAGTCATTCCCTCACTATGGAATAGTAAATACTATAAGAGTGTTAGGATTAGTTAATCTTTGATTTTGGGAAATAGAGATTGTAAGAAAAGGGTTATTCCTTGGACCATTTGACAACCAAACAAAAGAACAAATATTCCTTAAGAATAGAAAGCGAATGACCTAGCTATTCTTTCAACCAAACATGTTTATGGTTTATCACCATAATTAATTTGTTAGAATGTTTTCCTAGTCTTTATTTGCATTATGTTGGCTTTAGTTAAAATATTAATGTAAATAATTAAACTTGGCATACGTGAAGAGTTCGAAAAATTATACCATAACCAATCAATCAATAAAAATATATAAAGATGTTTGATTAATTGTGAACTATCGTAAGGAAAATGATTTGAGAAATTAATTCATTTCATTAATTTAACGAATTACAATTTACTTCATATCCAATTAATTTTTTTATAATATATATCCATAGAGATATGGATTTATTGCATTTAAAGTTTGAGTATGTATAAGAAGGATGTAAATTAACTACAAATTCAAACAGAAAATATTTCAGCACTTATTCACAAATGGTTTCTGAATTATAGTCATTTACAAGTTAAGAAAGAAAGAAAATACAAGCAGTACTATATATGGTTACCCAAAGTGGATTACGCGAAACAAGGCGTAAGCCTCATGCCGCATGCCGCATGCTTCATTAAAAGTCAGCTCGTACTCGCTTTTGTAACAACTATGCCCAAGGAATTAAAAATTAGAACAAAGAGCTGTTGAAATGGGGCCCTAATTCTCTTTTTTTTTTTGTTTTAACGTGAATGAGTTATAAATAATAGTATGAAAGCATACACATAAGTATATAAACACACATATATATATATAAATACATGGATATATGTATATAAATTAATCTAGAATCTCTCACATAATCCTTAATCATAGTATCCTTAAAAGTTTCCCACATGACATGGATATTTGCCTTCCACTTTGCCAGCAACAGGGGATTTGCTCAATGATTCTAGGCTAGTTAGTTTCAAACTTGAATCTAGTAGAATCAAGCAGATAATCTGCTAAATAATGCAGAGTGATTACTTTACTAGGGGAAGTCATTAGTTCTATAATTTATTTTACAATAATAATAATTCACGGGCACAATTTAATGGTTAGAAAGAGGACCATCACTCGTGATATGGGTTGTGAATTCCATGTGTCTGGTACCTTTGGTTTAAGCAATTTATTAATTGAAACAATAATTACAAAAGAACCCAGTTTAAACAAAACATTTTTCGCCTTTCAAATGTCATTCATTTCAACTCCTAAACAGTGGGGCAAAAGCAAAATGATATAAAGATCGAACGAAGGCCAAGAAAAGCTATGTAACATTCAGTCTTAACCGCACTGAAATGCTGATTTTTTGGTACCCACACCAACAAATTTGTTTTTTTTTTTGAAAAAAAGGTA
>NW_018397254.1:8280375-8286543 GCF_002168275.2 Theobroma umbraticum | reverse complement strand
TTGTGATGCTGATTGGGCAGGTTGCCCAACAACACGTAGGTCAACTACTGGACATATCATCTTCCTTGGTTTATCTCCTATTTCATGGCGGTCCAAGAAACAGTCAGTTGTTTCTCGCTTCTCTGCAGAAGCAGAGTATAGGGCCATGGCTACCACAGCAAGTGAGATTGTGTGGCTTCTCAGCGGCTATATTGGCAGATCTACATGTCTCACACCCAACACCGGTTCCACTGTTTTGTGACAATCAAGCAGCAATCCATATTGCAGCAAATCCGGTCTTTCATGAGCGTACTAAACATATCGAGATAGATTGTCATTTTATTAGGCAGCATATCCAGTCTAAGACTCTTGTTCCACGGTCAATTTCATCACAGTTTCAATTGGCAGATATTTTCACCAAGGCTCTTGGACGGAATCGGTTCCATGACTTATTGATCAAGTTGGGCATTGCAAATCTGCATGCTCCAACTTGAAGGGGAGTAATGAAGGCTATCTTAATTATTGATTCTAATTTGCCATGATTACCATTTCAATTGATATGATTTGATTGACTTGGTTATTCTAATTGATTTGATTGTAATTTTTCTTAATTATAGGCTTGATCTAGGGAATTCTCTTTTATTGCATAGATTATTTTTCCTTTGTATTGACAATGAAACTTGTATATAAACCCCTAGTGGTTTCTCAATAAAATCATCCAAAGAGTATTCAAACTCTTCACAAAAAAGAAAAGGACAAATTTGATGAATGAATTGTGGTAATTATTGATTGCAATTAAGATTTGAAGAAGTTTATGTACTACAAGAAATATGCGGATGGCAAAGACTTATTTCAATTTGGAGAATATGCGGATGGCCAATGTTTTCGACAGAATGGTCGGTATCACCCTCGGGTCACTATCTTCTATGATCGTTTTGGGGTGGCAACCTTGAGATCAAGTCCAATGTCCATTCCATTGTAAGCAATGGGTGCATACATCCATAAATCATCAGAACTTAACAGCTGCAAGATTCCAAACAGGAAAGCAAAATATTAGATATTGGTAAAAGCTTGTAAGTTATAAGGATCCTTTGGTTGTTCTGGGTTCTTACCTTTATTTGGAGCTGCAAAAACTTTACATATTGGACAGCTTCTTCAAGCATTGTGCTAATATCAACCTGCAATATCAAAGAATGAATTTTTGAGATTTGCACTCACAATTTGCATAGAATTATGGTTAAAAGTTTACTCAGCATCAAGAGTATAGTCCCTACCTTTGTTCCATTGGGGACGAGGCTCTGTAAAATTTTCAGCCTCTCATTTATTCTTTCCCTTCTTTTCTGCAAGATACAGAAGAAAGATTGATTAATCAGTTTTACGTTTATCGGCAGCAATGCTTGACCACATTTGTCTTTGTGATAGCTTTAACAGATAGTTACCCTTGCATAAAGGCTTTGGGGATCCGTGGCTGCTCCCCTACTGGCTCTTGTTTTTCCATTCAAATTCAGTGCTGCTTGTCCTCCATTCAACTCCTGAGAAGCATTTGAGTCATCATCTGATGAGCAACTGGCCGAGCTTTGCCCGTTGAGACCAGCATTCCCATCTTTATCTTTGTTGGTGATTGAGGCACTACCCTGGTTCTTCTTTGACCTTGCATTTTGACGGTTCTTTTGGACCTGCACCATTAAATTTGGGTGAGAAGGTGGTGCATAAACTAATTCTTAGTACGCTCATCTAGGAAAGGGAGGACTTCATATCATCCAGAAAGTAACAATTTGCTAAGAAAGAAAAACGCATGTCTTTTTACTCACATCTCCTGAACTTCGAGACCTTTTCTTAGAATTCTCTGATATGTTGTTACTTTTGATCTCTGTGGCCGGTTCTGGCTGTGGGATCTCAGATTCCCTTTTGGGCTCCAAATTCTTATTGGGAAGAGCAGGTTCGTGGTAGCTTTTACCAGCCTGTTCTACATTTCCGTTGCCCGTTTCTTGGTTCAAGCAATCATCTCCTTCGATAAGATAGGAACTTGTGTTTGTTGCATCTTCCATACAAAAATCCATTGACATGGGGCTATTGTTGGCTACAAAAATCGGATGAGAATCACTCAGGTAGTAGCTCTCTTGACTTGAAGAAGGAAAAACAATACTACTACCAGCACTATAACTACTCCCCTGTGAAAAACTGTATGAACTAGTGTTAGCAATATCTGAAGAACAGTATGAAGCCCCTTTCATGCTTATTGTTGAATGATGGCCAGGCCAATAAGTAGATGGAATTCCCAAGTTTGAACTCCCATCTAGCTCATCAGGAAGGGGACAGTTACTGAGCAATTGAGCCATGAAATCGGCTTCCTCAGTGGTGTACGTTCCACTAAGAGAGCTCCACTCTCCTTCCAAAATGGCAGCTCCCATAGAATCCATTCTTTTTTCCCTTGGAAGCCTTTCGGAGAAAGAAAGGGTTTTGGGTTCTAAGTGGTATGCTACTAAGAGAAGCTCTTTTTTTGATGCTTGAACAGAAACAGGATAAAGAGACATTTATATACCCAACAGCTGTGAAGAATGTTATGGGAAAGCATTGACTTCACTCGTGTAACAATATCTCATTTCATAATTAGCAATTATTAGAGCTGGGGGAAGTCCCAATTCCCTGTCACTGATATGCACAAGTCCGCAATGGGCCCAAGTACAACTCAGAAACACTAAAATAATGCAACATTTCAGCTGCCTTCAAACGCCCAGGACGTAACTAACTGTACCCCAAGAGAGAGAATGATTTAGGAGTCGAGAAAACGATCTGAGTTAGAGATGAACTAAGATTAGGTGGGGATCAGAAAAACTGGTCAATTATTTAGGCAGGAATGAAAAGAAGAGATTTGGTGAAGAGGGAAAGGAAGGAGAATCACACCTGGCAATGGAGAGACGTGGGGAGTCTTAACTTGAATATGATAAACATAAAATAGTATACATGTTAAAGTAGAGAATGAAAATGACATTGAGGAAAGGGCGGCCAGATCGTGGAGATGAGTATCTTGACATTCTCAAAACTACCTGGAACCAGACAGTATATCTGCCATTCGGATACTTTGTCTCCTTCATGGGTCTTGAATCCTCACAATTGTTGTTTGAACTTTAGGAATCTCTATCTTTTTAGTTATCAGTACAGCCAAAAATTTTCTACCCTGTTACATGTATCTGAAGATCATAAACCAGATTTCCATATGAATATGTTGTGAATTAATGCTGGTTCGTGCTAAGCCACAGCTTTTCTAATTACAATTCCGTGGTATATCTTCAACCATGTTACGTGTATCCAAAGATCTCATAAACCGGATTTCTATGAATAAATTGTTATATATCTTTAGAGTTTTCTAGTTTTTCATGGTATATTCTCAAGGACTTGTACCAATTTCCTATGCTAAAGGTAGTATACTATCTTTTGTCTGAATATAGGAACAGCGAAAATGAGATGAGAATGAGACTGTCGATGACTTGTACAGAGAAAAGATGCATGGATCATTTCTCAGAGAGTTAAGGGTTTTCACCATGTCAGATAAATCAAAAGGAAACATATATACATATATGATCAACAGACTGATATACTGATGAACTACATTTCCAAAATATGTTATAGCCCCTACTTATTTAATACTTATTGTTCTTTTATACGTCTCCTTGACTCCATCCAAAGAGCTTATAGTATAACTTAATACCAAAAGTGCTTTAGGATGAATTTATACCCCAAAAGGAAACAAGGGTGAGACCCTAGGTTTGTATTTCATTTATGATATATATTAAACGATAATATATTCTGAAAGGGAATATATGAAGTGGGAGAGAATGATATGCAACTCACTATATCATATATACTCCATGACCAAAAAAAAACCAAAGAGTATCCCAAAAATTTGTTCACTTCAGCTTTTAGTTCCAAAAATTTGCTTTTACATGGAGCATGGTTTATATTGTCCTATGCACTTGCATGCTTTAATATGAAATCGATTTAAGATAAGATAACATACTTAATATCTTACGAGATGATATAAATGTTAATAGTAAACAATTCCGCATCGATAAAAGAAAAAATGAAAAAAATATTAACTTTTATTTAATGCTTACACATGTTGTTTAGTTTTACAATGAATACGAAAATTTATTATATGTTAAATTTTGAATCATGATAATTTTAAATATATGATGTTTTATATGAATAAACGTCCAAAATATATATTTATTTATATCTCTTTGCTTCGAGCTCAAGGAATAATTAAAATTATCATTTTTATCAAGCATTTTCATCTTAATTTGTTTTTTTCTTAACAAAACAATATTGACATCATTTTCTTAAAAAACAAAAAAGAATTATTGAAAGAAAACATTTGTCCTTAATCATTTCAAAAAATCAAATCTAAATAGAAAATAGAATCTAATCTACC
Source organism: Theobroma umbraticum (assembly GCF_002168275.2). Classification (NCBI taxonomy): domain Eukaryota; kingdom Viridiplantae; phylum Streptophyta; class Magnoliopsida; order Malvales; family Malvaceae; genus Theobroma; species Theobroma umbraticum. Next base: position 8,282,132 of record NW_018397254.1, on the reverse strand, counting down.
CTTAAATTTAGGTAAAAAACAAAAATACCTTTATCAATAAATATATATCTATCAATATATTCTCAAATCTATCTATCTATCTATCTATCTATCTACCAACATCCAAATCTATTATCTACATAATTACATTTATATTTTATTACACTAACAATTAAAATAAAGTCAAAAATTCTCCATGTGTGTTTAAGTTAATGAAAAAGACGGAAATGCCCTTGGTGTCAACCATTTAAGAAATCAAAGTTTTTTTTTTTTGTCGTTTTTTGGTCTGAGATTAAAGTAAAATTAAAAATGAATCAAAAGGCATAGAGCCAAACTGGTCCGAACGTGTTGTATAGGAATGATTGCAGCAAGATCTCACATACTGACAATACCAAATAAAAACTAATGTGATTAATGTGGTCACATTTTTTTTTAAGTGATTAATGTGGTCACATGATAATGGCTACTTGGTAAAATAAAAACCTCCTAGCTAGCCTAGCTTATAATTAAACTCAAAACTCATAACTTAAACTAATTATTGGTTTTACATTAATATTATTTTATTTTATGATGACACGATTGCAATTAATTTCTTGTCAACTCAATTTCTTATTTTTATGAGTGTTTTAAAAAAATATAGTGTTTAAGTCGTTTAGTATAGAATTGGGGTTCTCTTTTTTTTTTTTTCCTCTTTGTTAATTATTTTTGAACTTTGTTTAGTTTACATTTTGTGTAAGAATATATTGTTCGTGGAAAATAAAAAAGAATAAAGAATAAGCATAACCACGTGGAATAATGAAATCCTCAGGAAGAATAAAGAAAATGAAAGGGAAACCACAAATGAAGAATTAAGTAATTAAGAAATTGAGGCCCAAAACCCAAAAGAGCTTCTGCATTCGCTTCACACCTGGGTTAGACTTGAATCAAGCAATGAAAATTTGAAATTTCCCAAGCCCTACCTAAGATTCCGCCGGGTTTTGCTCTCCATTTTACGCGTAAATATTGAAAATTTTATTGAATAAAATTATGTTCATTGAAAAAAAAAGAGATAATTAAATAGAGAAATATTGAATAAGTTGGATATAATAAAATATTCTAAAGCTGAGAAGGGCGCCGGCCATCGCACGATGTGTTGCTGGGTTGGATTGGTATATGTTTAAAATTGATAATAAAAAGGAGGAGGAATAAAATCTCAGCACTGCAACTGTTTTGGAAACTCATAAAATCTGATATTGCTCTTCTTGCATGAGAGTAATCCCCTTTTTTATGTTTCATTCTTGGATTCATGGCCAGCCTGCGAGATCCATGTGGCTAATTAATTATTTTGGTACATTTGTTTTAGCACTTTGGTCTAAAAACCCCTCAAGAGGACACTTTATAATTCGCATAATAAGGCATAATTGCATTTATATAATCTCCCTAATCCTCATTTCTTTATGTCAAATATAATTTTGATTAGGGACAACGTATAATCCTTAAGTCTAATACCACATGGTTAGGATATGCTCTGGGTATTTGTTATTATCGAAATTATGTACTCAATAAAATATAATGATCTGCTTTGTTGTTTAATTATTTAAAGCTTCGAGCTAATAGCCATGTTTTTTTTTCTTGATTTTCTTTTGCGGGAGTTTGAAAGAAAGTTACTATTTACCATTTACATGACTCAAGTAAAAAATATTCTCATTATTAGAATACTAGTTTAAATGGTAAAGTGAGATTAGATATATATATATATATATATATATATATATATATATATATAACTAAAGATTATA
>NW_018397254.1:8269878-8280275 GCF_002168275.2 Theobroma umbraticum | reverse complement strand
AAAACACACACTTACATGATTGCTATGACGAGAAGAATTTTTCTTGGATCCATCCGTGCTGATCTTTGATGCCTCAAACGACCTTCTGGGACATCATCTGCATTAGATCCATCTTTACGTGGAGGTGCAGTTACTGGTAGAGTTGGTAATGCACTAGACCAGAAGGGAAGCAATGCTCTGAGAAACTTATGACGAAGTGGACCTACAACAACAAATTACAAATACAATAAAAGGAATCATGAATATGAGATCAGAGCATGGAATAAATTATGAGAGTCCTAAGAAATATTATCTTGTTTAAGTTCTCCATTAAGAACACACTTAGATAGCACCTTAGATGGATGCAATAAGAAACGCTCAGACCAAAAATAGTAGGTCAGACATTGGAAAAGTTCTAATCAATTAGAACGCAGAATGGCTTCATGCACCAGGGCATTTTTAACTTACCCCTACGAGAGTACTTCTTACGATTTCCATCTTCATCATCAGCATAATATGAGATTTCAGAGTTTTGCCTATCAACATGAACTGTACTCTTTCGTGTTGTAGCCACAGGCTGGGTTTCATAGCAACATAGAACAAATAACCAAATAAGATAACAAACAACAAACATACTGGAATTGGCACATGCAAGCAAGCAAAACCTAACATGACTTGAACAATTCAGTTCACATCCAATAATTAACAAAAAATCCCTTACAGCAACAGGGCTTGAAGTTTTCATGTAATTCCCAGCTGAACTAGGACCATCTATCTCCATTATTTCGGTCACCGTAAGTTTAGAAGGTCCTCCAACAGCTGCGTATCCTTCATCTTTTGCCACAGAGGGTGATAAATTCCCATCATACTCTATTCCTCCAGCTGAGGTAAAATTTATCAGTGGATCTGAAGCAAATGCAGGTGGAGGACCATGGGGTTCTGTCGTAGGCAAAGAAACAGGATGATTTCCAAACAAATTCTTCTCCACGCCGGTCTGCACAATAGCAAGTCAAGTCATTTAAAATTTATTTAAGCAGATATAATAAGAACTCAAATTGTATTTATCCTAAAAATAAGACTACAATATAAAACTGAAATGAAGCATGCTAAAACTCCAATCAATCCAAAACACTTTTTCATTTGGTGCAGTTCTTACAGATGATCAACACATATTTATAGGTTAATTTCGAGGCAATCGATGTTCAGTGTTTCGAAGCATCAGAAGATTGTGCGGGCACCCAAAATATTGGGAAATGCAAAATTCCAGTGACAAAATTTTGACTCTTATAAGCTTGACATAACTTCAGAAATGAGATTTCAGAAACTTCCTTGCAGTTAAATGCTTTTAAGTGCGCCAGGAAAAAAAAAAGGTTTGGCCAACAGACTTATATGGCCTACATTTATCTCAACTTTCATTGCAAGAAATTGGTTCTGCTGATTTATGCATTTGACAGGGGAAATTTTCTTAGCAGAATGCAGGCCATCCATTTTGGAAACCTCTACCATGGGAACAGTTAAATCCTGCAACTTTCATGTCAAACCAATGAAAGGCCCAAATCAAGCTTGATCAGCGCATGTTGAAAAGCATAACTACCGTATTACAATTTACAACTGGCGAGAGGACTTCCAAAGCACCAACAGGCAATATGATGAAGAAGCATAGGATGTACTTAAAGGAAAGCAGAAGAATAGTTTGATAACCAAAATACTGAAAAGACAAATAGATATCCAAAGTTCACTTTAGATTTAGAATGAGCAATTCTCTGTAACAGCCCAAACCAAGCATAAACTCACCTGCATAATAGCCTCCTTCAGCAGTGAATGAAGACGGGACGCTGAATCTTTAACACTCTTGGGAGGCCATATCTGGGTAAGAAACCAATGCAAAATAAGACAAGAAAAAGAACAAACACTGAAAGAAGTAAGTTATAGCCAAGACCATCAGACATAACTGCTATTATCCAAGCATATATGTAAACAAATTGAGGAATGCCACAAGAACATTAATTACAGTCTTGAGTCCTCGAGTAACAGATCATAGAAATTCTTCCCACACATGAGAAAATGTTAATTACATGCTGTTCCATTTATTAATCTCCATTCTCTGCTGTTGCTAAGTCCATGAAAAAGGTTCAAGTAAATAAAGTTACTTGGAAAATATCAGACAATCAGCAAAGAAGCTTTCATCTATCAAATACTCATATGACTAGCTCCAAAAAAGGAAGCAGCACCACAGTAGTTTCTATTACTGTTAACGATCTCTTGTCCATCAACGATTTGAAGCCTGGAAACATTTAGCATCTAGATGCTTCCGACCACTTGTTAGGTTCAAGTACATTGTCGCCATCAATTTTGTGAACTTTTATTTATCACTTGAATAATACTATACAGAAGCATGTGGACATGAAACAGTTAACTCATTCAGATAATATAATAAACAGCTTTTAGAAAACTTACCGAAGTAGAACATGAAGGACATGCATATCCAGCGGGTGCAGTGTGCGGAGGAAAGCTTTTGATATGTGAAACCAAGCAATTTGTGTGTATGACATCTAAAGTAGTAAAATATAACAGTAAGATTATATAGCACAACTCCAACATGCTTTATTTGCAAGAAAACAACAAGAGGCAGTATCTACATCAGTCTAATCACATACGTAAGCAACCCAATCGAGTGGTTTCAGAGCCAGCCCCCTCTTCAAGCACAGTTTGGCACTTGCAACACTTGGGAGGCCAGTCATACTCTCCGTCTATTACCCATTCTGAGTAAGTACGTATCTAGAGCAAAATGGAATAAAAAATACATTATAAGCCCCAAAACAGCATTCTATACAACATCTCCAATCAGAATTGATTTATAACACTTGTAAATATACACAGCAGAAAAGGGCATATGCACATTATACAAAAGCTTTTTCATGATATTGCATATAATTTAGAGAAATGCACACAGATATATCATAGAAAAAAGTCAAAACCATTAATAAATCCAACATATCCGGACACATATAGTTGCAAAAAGGTTGTACACCAACCAAAAATCAATTCATGACATAAACATAATTTTTACAAGAAGTGTTCTAACTCTGCAAAAGCCTCAACTATAATTAATCCAGATCCCCACCCTTCCCCCTTTCCTGGTATGGATAGAATTACTTTTGTTTTTAGCTCCTACTCACTGTAGTACGACCACTCCTTTATTTTAATCTAGTCAAAGTTTGTTGGCAATATAGTTCTGCCTTTTGTATGCAAAATGAACAGAATGTTATAAACGTACCACACATATTTGGTGCTCAGGAAAACAGATGCATTCTCCACAAACGGGAACCTTGTGCACGAAACAATATAGCTTTGTCGCCTGAAACACCAAAGAGACATTCGTAAATCTTCAATCCAAACAACTAAATCAACTCTAAAAGTTTTTCTATGTAACACACTACTAAATTCATAACATATTAAGCTACATTCCACTTGAACCTCTAAATATCAAGGTCGGTGTCCCTCTCCCTTCGATTCATTTATCAAAGCCTTTCAAATTCGCATTTTCCAATTGAAATACTATAAAATTAAGACAACAAAGATCTGCAAAGTCGTAAATTGTTTAAGACGATAAACTAAAAACTGATAGATCTAAACCTCCAACGATGAATTACAAATTTCTTAAAAATAAACGATAAAAAAAATATCGACACGAAAAATTGCAAATCTACAGCTCTAAGAGTGGCAGTGAGTCTATCAAGCAATAAAAAATTTGAGAACAAATAGAGAAAAAAAGAACCATACCTTGCGGCATTTGCAGACCACCATTGCATAGAGAAGCGAGCAAGAACGGGATCGATCACTTGGAGTTCAATAACGTTGTATACAAAGCTTCGGATTTTAGAAATGGATTGAGGTGAAAATTGACTGAAAAATTACCTAGGGTTTAAGGTAAGCCAAAGATCGGAGAGAAAAAAGGAAAGATCTGAATTGAAAGGAAATGAAAAAAATTTTATTTCACATTAAAAATTATTTTCGCTTTGTGTTGGTTGATGAGTCTTTCTGTTGGTTTGCTTTGCTCCAAGCACAGAGAAAACAAAACCTTCCTTCGGTTTGCGATTTTTGCCGATTAAGATCCCGTTACGCAGTGATTATTTTTTTATTTTTCGACGATTTATTTTTATCTCAATTATTATATTATAAACTGCAAATCACCAAAAACCCGTTATTATAAACTGAGAAAGAAAAGAACTTCGATAATGTCAAATTTTTTAGATTGGACCGTTGAGAGGGGATTCAAGGACGGGCTGGGCTTATGCCTTATCTTTGTTCTTTTGGGCTATATCCAAGTTGACAACATGACAGGCCGGCATACTTGCATATAATGGCATTGGTGTAATTAAATGAGTAACGAATGGGTTATTGCGTAAATGGAAATACTTAGCCCATTTTGAATTCAAAGTTTGTTTTAATTTTTTGTTTATCTCGGCCGTTGGCAAAATTTGAGACGGCTTGGGCCTTTGGCCGATTCGAATGATAAGAATTCTAAATTTCAAATCTTCTTCCCTCTCCTTCTCTCTCCCTCTCTCGCACCTCACTCAGTAACAGTTCTTCCCTCTCTGAAAACCCTAGAAAACTCTCACTGTCAGTCCTTTCCTATCTATCAGCCAATCAAGCGATGACAGCTGTCCACCCGCCTCCGGCACCAGGGCGAGAGCTCTCCAACCCTCCAATGGACGGGATCTCGAACCTTCGATTCTCCAATCACAGCGATCACCTACTCGTCTCCTCATGGGATAAGGTGCTACCTCACCACCAAATTCCTTCAAAATTTTAAGTTTCCTTTGATTTCCAGTTATCGGCTTTTTGTAATTTTTAAAATTTTTAACCATAGACTGTGAGGCTGTACGACGCAAGCGCTAATTCGTTGCGAGGAGAGTTCATGCACGGTGGGCCCGTACTTGATTGCTGCTTCCACGACGATTCCTCTGGGTTCAGTGCCAGTGCTGACAATACCGTTAGGAGGTTAGTTAATTGGACTTTGGTTTTTGCCCTTATTTTTCTACTTGATTCTCGAGAATGATTAGGAAAATAAACTTAAAACGAAGCTTAAGATTGAGCTGCTAATTTTGCAGGATAGTATTCAGCTATGGAAAGGAGGATATTTTAGGTAGACATGATGCTCCAGTGCGTTGTATAGAGTACTCTTATGCAGCAGGTTGGTTAAAATAGCTAATCTTCTGTTTTCATTTTGTTTTTTTGTGTTTTTTGTTGCAGATTTGAAGATGATATGGCTTTGATTTTGCCATTCAAAATTAAATTTTTATATCTTTGTGTAGAATATGCTTCTGAGTTTCAATTTTTCAGAAAAGATATGGAAAAGTATTTACCTTTGGTTTAACTGAAGAAGAAAGTGAGAGGATAGAGTGTTTTCTTCACAAAGTTCAACTTAATTAGCTGATTATATCTGTAAGGATCGACACAAGCTGAATCATACTTGGATTATTTTAATCACAAGTTCCACTGAATGCTATCGTATATGAATATAACTTTTGAAGGTTAAAATAATATGTTATGCTGGTGCTATCGGATTCTTGAAGAAATTTACTGTACAGGGGTTTTGAGCTTGAGCTTCTTGTTTCATTTAAGAAAACGTGAAAATCCTTAATGTTTCTTTCCATTGTTATAGGACAAGTGATCACAGGCAGTTGGGACAAGACATTGAAATGTTGGGATCCAAGAGGTGCAAGTGGGCAGGAGCGCACTCTTGTCGGCACATACCCACAACCTGAGCGTGTTTACTCATTATCTCTTGTTGGAAATCGTTTAGTAGTGGCAACTGCAGGAAGACATGTGAATGTTTATGACTTGCGAAATATGTCTCAACCTGAGCAACGAAGGGAATCGTCATTGAAATATCAAACTAGATGTGTGAGATGTTATCCAAATGGAACAGGTATTACTTCTTAAGTCCGGCAAGTTTTTATAGGGGCAGAAACTAATTATTAAAGGATTTAAAGGAAGGCTGATTACTAGCATTTAACTAAATTTGTAGACATTATCTTTTCCGTCATCTTTTGTGTGAAATTGCTTCTCATTAGACAAGTTTATGCAGGATATGCTCTAAGTTCGGTTGAAGGGCGAGTTGCAATGGAGTTCTTTGATCTCTCAGAAGCAAGTCAAGCCAAAAAGTATTTCTCAATTAATCCGTTTGAGCTCTATATCATGATATATATGCTGGCTCTCTGGATATGTTATAGATTTTGGGAACTGACCTACTGATCCTACCTGTTTTTCATCTATCATTTGTTTTTATTGATGGCTATTTTGGACTTTTGTAGGTATGCCTTTAAGTGCCACCGAAAATCTGAGGCGGGACGGGACATTGTATATCCAGTAAATGCTATTGCATTCCATCCTGTGTAAGTTACTGGACAAGTTTTTAACTTTTTCTTTATGCTTAGATTAAGAGGCCAACCATACCAAGAAATGCTTAAAAGAGGTTGAAAACCTGAGAATCAAGCTAGCTGAAAGATCAGTTCTGGAAGATTGTATATTAAATGTATGATGTAGTACGCAAATATTGTCCTTGATTATCAAAAATAATGTTAGCATTGCCTTTGAGAGCATTTTGGCTTTTTGTGTATGAGTGGCAAACATGGACAATTGAATTGACAATGAGTAATTTAAAAATTAGATTCTCATGTTGATATGGGCCAATTAGAAGTGTGCTAGACACATTGGTCAATTTTTTCTCTTATTTGATTCAAATATTGCTGAGCAAATAAAGTTATTGCAAACTACTTTTCAAAAAAAAAAAAAGTTATTGCAAACTTCCTCTTGCTAGTAACATCCTACATTTTGCTTCGAAGACATGAGGTTCAAGGTTTGTTGGTAATGCTTTTGAGTTGGCTCAAAACTAAAAGAATCTTGATGGAAGTTTAACAATGGATTGACAATGAGTAATTTAAAAATTAGATTCTCATGTTGAGATGGCCAATTAGAAGTGTGCTAGACACATTGGTCAATTTTTTCTCTTATTTGATTCAAATATTGCTGAGCAAATAAAGTTATTGCAAACTACTTTTCAAAAAAAAAAAAAGTTATTGCAAACTTCTCTTGCTAGTAACATCCTACATTTTGCTTCGAAGACATGTGAGGTTCAAGGTTTGTTGGTAATGCTTTTGAGTTGGCTCAAAACTAAAAGAATTTTGATGGAAGTTTAACAATGGATCTTGAAAATAATTAATATCAGTTTCTTTCCCCTCACATGATTGCGAATTTCTGCTATGACTTTCAAACTGCAGCTATGGTACATTTGCAACTGGAGGTTGTGATGGTTTTGTTAATGTTTGGGATGGAAACAACAAGAAGAGGCTGTATCAGGTATTGATTGGACTGAAGTGCAGTTTTATTTTACACTTAAGAGCTGATAATTTACTATTGTTACATAATGATCTTTTGTAGTATTCAAAGTACCCAATGAGCATTGCTGCTCTTTCATTCAGCAGAGATGGGCGACTGTTGGCTGTGGCTTCAAGTTACACATTTGAAGAAGGGGATAAGCCGTAAGAATTCTCTCTCTCTATCAGACACACAAAAATCACACAAGTATACAGGATGCTGACATATTTAAGCTCTAACATCTTATCCTTTCTTCGTGCAGACATGAACCGGATGCCATCTTTGTACGTAGTGTAAATGAAATTGAAGTGAAGCCAAAACCAAAAGTGTATCCTAACCCTCCAGCATAGCTGATTAAGGATCTTTACATATTTCGTGGTAATTTGAGACATGTATGTTAAATACTCTGGAAGGCTTCGGTGACTGAAGGTCTGAACTTAATCTGGGAACCTTTTTTCAATCATAGGCTAGCATTTTTTTTCTTTTTGTTGTTTATACCTGTTGCGTCACATCCTTGTGAATTTATTATATTTACAATGTAGTTGCTAAGATGATTCTTGTTGCTTTTTTCCACTCTGTTGAAAATATTACTAGTTGACTTGTACTGAACATTGTTTTCAAATTTCGGTAATGCTCAGACGATCTAAAAATTCATCATTCGCTACCACAATTTTAGACAATGTCTGGCTATTGGGAAATATTTCTCTGCTGTGGATTAATTCTGTTACCAGAACGTAAAGCGTGGTTCTTAGGATTGTTACAAATTCTTCTTGTCATTCATTACCCGTCAGACCGCCGAAAATTCAAATGAAATTTACATATTCCATTAGGACTCAACACTGACTACTACGATAAAGAGTGAGTCATTTGGTCGGTGAATCCAAGGCTTACCTTACAGCGGGGCAGAAAATTAAAGATGCAGCTGCATAACAATGGCAGATTTGGCCAAAATGATAATAACGCCCTCTGCCACAAGCCTCTATCCAAGCCCGCTGTAGAACTTTCCCAATTATTTCGGTTTTGCTCATCTCAAGAGTTTGTTGTAACTTACGAAGCTGATAACATAGTAATGTGGGTTCTAGGAGAAAATCCCAAGAGTTCATAATACTTATTGTCACTCTACAAACTTGTAAGTGGTTCTTGGATTAAAACGATCCTAAATTTTCAAGGAAAAAAATAAAAGAAAAGATTTCTACTACAAGATAATGTCGAGTGCATTGAAACCTGTGAACCAGCCTTGCTTAGGATGCATCAGATGACTTTAATGGTTCTTTGCTTTACTAAAGCATGGCAATACAAAATCTTGAACCTTTTTTGTTAGACATAATTTAACATTATATTTCATCCGAAATATAGATATACAAAGCGGAAGTGCTACCTGTCTACAGTTTTGGACAGTGTCATTTCTGCAGTGTGTGTAAAACGCCTGATCAAATCAAAAATTATAACCAGCTACGCATAGCTTGAGATATTGTACAAAAGAGCTAACTAGTAGTGAGTTTTCACTTCATGTATAGTCATGCTATACTGATACTTTTTGATCACCTAAATCCAGAAGGAGCTGCTTGTGGACCAAATCCAGCTCCTCCCCTCATTGCTTTTGATTGAGCAAGCATCTCATCATAATTCTGATCAGGAAAAAGAAAACTTGCTAAGAGGATGGCTATAGGTGCATGAAATCTAAGGAAAAAGCATAGTGAACAGTAACAAGAATAATACCCGTTTCTCGAATGCAGCATCCCTGGAATCAATTATCTTGTCTGCAAGGCCATAGTCTATGGCTTCTTGTGCTTGGAAATACTTAGATCGCTGGACATCTTTAGCAATTTCTTCCTCAGTCTTCCCAGTGCCTTTTGCTAATAGCTCAATGTAGTACTCAGTATTTGCATCAAGTTCCTTGGCCTGAAAAAGGAAAAAGATGTATCAGACAAGAAGCTAAAACAAAAATGCAGATAAACAAAGCAATAGCATAGAGTGAGAGGGCACCTTAATCCACATATCTATGGCAGCCCCAGTTGATTTGTTGACTTTGGGCAGATATAACTTAGCTGCAAATTGTATAAAACAAGAGAAAAGAGAACATGACCCTCATTTCTTACTATGACAAAAATCTGATGGCAAACTCATGGGCCCTTTTGAAATTGTTGATCAGAATTTTGAGGATGAAAAGGGCTTTAAAGTTGAAAAAGAAAACCAGCAGTTATACTCTTACTAAAAAAAGTGGACCTTTAGAAACTGAAAATACAAATAGGATATGAAGCTCAACATTTTGATCTTGGCAGTCCCATAGTAAACCATTTAGTCAGCAGGCAGAATTAGAAAATTCTGAAGAAATTATTCTAAGAAGGCAGTGAATATCAATTCCCTAATCATGGCTTTGTCAATCACAGATAAGAGTAGAAAAATGTAGAAAGGATAGAGGCCAATAACATCTTTCCCAAAAGAATTTATACTCATCTCTAAGTCACAAAGAGAAGTTGAATCATACTGGATGAATTTGGCTGTACTGCACGAAAACCCTTGGCTCCTAGAGATAGAAGCATTGCTGCTTGACCGTATGCCATGCCACAATTCACAGTGTAGACGTCTGCTTTGCAGTACTTCAGGTAGATAGACAGAAACAAAAGGAAAAATGAACAAGTTCAATTTAAAGCATGTCAAACAGCTAAAAAATGAATAATTATCCAAAACACTCTAAAAATCTATACACACAAACTATTTTACCGAGCTATTTCCTCATAACTTGTAACTACACAGACAAATATACCCCATAATGATCCTTGTGCAAGATAAAAACAAAAATCATCAGACACAAAACCCCAGCTATTCTTGAACTTCTTGGACTGCTTACCTCAATCCATGGAAGATAAATTCATAACCAGATGTAATTAATATTTTAGAACAACAAATTTTTGATGATAATACTTACAGCCATGGTGTCAGCTATAGCATATGCCTCAGTTTCTGATCCAACAGTCTCCATCTTCTCATTCTGAATAGAACAGCAGCAACGAGTCAGCACAGATAGGTATGCA
>NW_018397254.1:8267950-8269778 GCF_002168275.2 Theobroma umbraticum | reverse complement strand
TGAAAAATGCTTTCCATTTGTGTAAATTTAACTTAAAATATTACGCACTTGATAATGACAGCTTCAAAGGGGAGGGGGAGATGTAACTAGTTCAAAAAGCCTCAAGAAATAGCCTTGAGCACTAGGTTAGGAAAAGGCAGACGCCAATGATGCACATGCATGCGGAGCCGAGCGCACCGCACAAGATAAAGCAGAAGGATTAATGGAAATTCGGCATGTGTTGCTTTAAAATCAAATCAATCCTACGGGATTTAACATTGTTTAATGCAATCATTAATGCCATTAAATATTGAAGGTGTATCAATGCATGTTGCATTTATTTTTTTCCTAAATGAAATGCATGTTCGATTTTTTTTTTCAAAAAGGAAAACAAAAACTAACTGAACTTGATATCCTCCTAGTTGAGAAAAGTCTTGACTAAATTTTTTCGGTGGTTAGGTCCTCCTAATCATAGCATGTTATTAGGTTCTACAGTTCACCAGGGCCATACATATATCAAACAATAAACTATTATTTGCACGAATCGCGCTCTCTTGCTATACTGGAAAGCAATGACGGAGGGAATGCGTCAGTAAGGATTTTCGTCTTTTAAAAATTTTAAAATTTTATTTTTATCATAATTCTTTTTATTTAATGAAATTCTTTCACAGTAATTAGTCAGCAACTCATTTTTAATTCATCTCTAACTGTACAATCTTGACTCTGTCATTAATGGAAGGTTAAATAAAGGAGCATGATTCCCAATAGCTAGGTTTAAATTTCTTTCTTTCCAAATCAAAAAGAAAAAATTAAAGTAAATGAAGGAGGATTAATTGGATCGATCAAAAACTTAATCTGGTCTTCAGCTTATGTCTACACTAGGTTTATCGCTTCAGCATATGAATTCTGACTTTTGACTTTCCAGGCAGACCCGACGGCGTTGCTTAATTGGGCTGGCTTGTTTTCCAGGCCGAATTTCCTTCAAAGTCAATTGGATCGGAGCTCAATTGGGCTGACTTTACTCTTTGGACTCTTCACTGAAGTGGGTTGTTGGATTATGCGGTGAGGCTTACTAAAACTCATTGTCTTTAATAAAGGGTAATGATCCTATGGATTTGATTTTATGTAAGTTATCCTAAAATCTTAACATGACTTAACTACAATCAAGTAATCCTACTTCATAACAACTACATAAAAATTACTTTTATATGATTTAATTCCACAAATTTATCTTTTTTGCTTAGTAAATGCTTATTAGGGTTATGTTTAAAATTAAATTATTAAATTTATAATTTTGAAAATCACAAAACATAAAAACCTAAGCCCTACAACCCTTTGCTTATGATATTATAGAAAAAGAGGATAAGAATATTCATTTAAGTTTTCTAGAAAAAAATGAAAGAAAATTGTTTTGATGAAAAATTCAAATTTGTCAAACTAAATTATTTTAAAATAATTTTTATTTATTTACCGTGAATTAGATTAACGCAGTTGTAATTAAGTCATATAAAAAATTTTATGATAATTTTCACATAACTAAGTTCATGAAATCATTTTTCTTTTTGAATTACTGGCAATATTTTTCTTTTTTTTTTTCGAAATGAAATCTAAAATAATTAGGATATGAACAATTCCATTATTTACAAAGAATATGAAATATAAATAAAATTATGAATATTTTCTTTAAAAAATAAAAAAGGCAATCTGATATTTTAACATTATTTTTAAATATTTCATTATTAGTTAAGAACTTATGAATATTTAATAACTTTATTTCTTTTATTAGTTTTTGCACATTAAAAGAAATTTTAATAACACAATAAAGAGTGGAACAGAAAAAAAAAAAAAA
>NW_018397254.1:8252927-8267850 GCF_002168275.2 Theobroma umbraticum | reverse complement strand
TATATATATATATATATATATATTCATGGGATTGAGCTGCAAGCTACCTATCTAATCATTTGTTTTTATTATGTGCATAAACCATGGGAAAATCAAATGCCCATGTGCAAAATGGACCGCCATTTAATTTTCTACCAATCTTGGAGAAATTTTCATTTTCCTTGTTTTAAAAAAACCTTCAATTCCACTACTAATTAACAGGTCACTGATAACATCACCACCGCGTATTCTCAATCACAGCCGAACTCGTAGGATTAGAACGTACCTCAACATACTTTACAGCCTCTAGCATTCCCCACTTCCTGGGTGTTGAGCGGAGAGATATGCCACGCGTCGAGCGATGAATGTGCACTCCACGTGGTGTTTTGTGGAAACTCCCAACATAGGAACGGCTTTGATGTGGATCATATCAAAGTTACTTGTCGGTTGTGGGATAACATGTGAAAGTAGTTTCAAAACGAACAAAAAGTGCCACGTGCCAGTCAGCATGATCATAGCGCGTTGCGTGCCGTATGCCCTGACGGTTTCGGGTCTGAAAAGCTACAGTTTGCCCACTCCCTTCGACTACTGCACTCTGCTGAGCTTACTCCGTACTAATTTCACAATACATAAATACCCTTCGCTCTTTCTTCGTTTTTTAAACAAAATCGAATTGTTTTTCCGATCTTCACACTCAACTCGATTCTATAATTAAGTGTATATGCAGTAAATTTTTTATAAATTAATATCTTTACATTATGAAAAATTATTTATTAATTAAGATACTATTTAATTAATAAATTAATAATTTATATATTAATTAATAAAAATTTAATTTATCATTTTTTTTTCAAAATTATTATGAATAAGTAAATTTTATTTACTAATTGACAATATCAAATTCGACTTTGGGCCTTATGAGTATATAAAACAATAGAAAATTAGAGAAAATAAAATAACCCCACAAACATCCAATTTTGGGGAGATTGGACACATAAATCTAGTTTGCTTCAAAGAACCGCAGTTTAGACAAAAAGTTTTAAAGTCTACTCTTGTCCAAAAGCATAAAGATTAAATGAATAAAAAGTATCAAAATTCTACTTTTATATCAAATATTGAACTTAATAGACATATTTTGTATTATAATTATACAAATATTACTTAATTATTAAGTTATGAATTATCATTATTTTATGCATTTATTTAATCAAAATAGATTCATAAATGTAATTAGTCTTATTAAATAGAAGTTATGAATTAAGCTATTTTTACAAAAAACTAAAATTACATTCAATGAAAATTTAATTAATATACTTCATTGACATTAAATCAAGTAAAAACATTTATAAAAATTAAGAATATATAATATCACAAACAGTAAAATTAAATACAAGGACTTCTTATCTCAAAAGTATAAAGAAATTAATAATGAGAAATAAAAATTTAATGTACTAAAAAGAATTAGAGATGAAGTTCAAAAAGATATCAATTTAAAAAAATAATAATATTAGAGTCATATTTTACAAAGACTTCTTAATTAAGTCATATACATAAATAATTTTATTATATAAGGAGATTTTTAATTTATATATAAAAGGAAATCTATTATTTTTTGAAAAATAGATTATAAATTTAACAATTTATTAATTTATCATATTGATCTCAAGTTAAAATTAACTAAAAATATTATTTAATTAAAGTTATTAATTTATCAAGTGTTAATTTAAAAAAAATTATTGTATATTTTTTGTTTAAATAACTAAAAAATTATTATTATTCTATCATGTATTAAACTATACAATTAAAATTAATTTTGCAATATTGAAGACAACTAAAGAAAAGGGGTGGCTTCTAGCCTTCTACTTTCTAGATACTTACGCAGATTTATTCTTTTGGAAGATCATTGAAAATTCAGAAGGGGTAGAGTGGTAACGAGAGGAAGAGTCAAGAGTGAAGAAGATTCGTTTATGCTAGACAGCAACGTAGATAATCATCGGACTGGTGTTCCACACGTGGCCAATAATGGAGTTTCTCAGGAACTAGCTGTCTTTCTAGAGGCCAACCAAGAACGAATTACCAGAAACAAAGTACAAACAAGGAAAGCAACAAAATGCAGAGCTGCTAATCGCACAACCAATTAAAATTTACCAAGTCATGGGCACTGGTGTCATTTTAACATTTGGTTGGCCAGTAAGCCTGCAACGTGGAGCATCGTCCAGAACTGGGAAGAAATGAAGAAGCAATGGGCCGAAAATAATTAATGAATAACACATGCTGAGGGCCAAAGTGATTTCTTGAGTGATAAGGCAACCGGTTTTACAGGTGCAAAACAAAAAATCCCATATTTTGGAAATTTCTCCTAGACAAACAGGCAAGCAAGAGGGGCACATTTTCCTCCTTGGTTCTTAACAGAAACAAAGAAGAGCATGCCGAATTATCTATCATGTAATTAATATAATTTTTAATGAGAGAAGGTCCACTACATTCCTCTAAGCTGATTGCATCATAAATATATAATAGTCACAAAGTAATTTCCATTGTTATCGTATATTCCTTCTTTCATTGCCGCATCATGAACAATCCAGAAAGCATGCCTAATCAAAGAGAAATCGCATCTAAATAACTATATCTTCCAAGCGGTGTAATCTCATAGGTTTGACATGAAAATTCAGTGAAAAAATCTCCCAAGATTTTTGTGATTAATAAAAGAGTTTGATTTCATTCAAACTCAGAGAGATTAGATCAGATTTTGACCAATTGAGACGTGCGGTACACGCACTAAGACCCAAAAGCCGAGTGGGTGGGTTCGTTTACCCTTTCTAAATTGTCTGTGGGGAGAGTAGGGGTCGCTAAATTGTATTAGTAAAAATAAGCGCAGGCGTAGCGTTGTTTTGACTTGGAAGCAGTCATATTGTATCTCAAAAGAAGCTCAGTCTCCACCCCACATCCCACTCCCCTCTTGCTCTCAGTTGACCGACTTCACTTCTTCCTACCAAACTCGCCCCCCCCACTCTTTCCCCACTCCCCTCTCCACTCCTTTCTATATAATCCCCTTACATCCAACCCGATTTTCACTCGCTCTCTCAAACCTCTCAAAAAAAGGAAAAAAAAAAAGGGTATCACTATTCTATCCTTTCTTTTCCATCTTTCTCAATCTTTCTCAAAGCTTGATTGAATTTCGAGAATTTGAAGAATATGGCTCTTGAAGCTCTGAATTCTCCTACCACTGCCACTCCTTTCAGCAATAAATATGAGGACATCGACAACAATTATCTCGAGACATGGAAGAAGGGCAAACGTTCGAAGCGACCACGGAGCGAGTCTCCTACGACTGAAGAAGAGTACCTTGCTCTCTGTCTCATCATGCTAGCTCGTGGATCCACCAACGATGATGATCATCCTCGTCAATTATCTTCCTCATCATCACCAGCGGCTGCTCCCGCGCCGGCTCCGCCAGCTTTGAAGTTGTCTTACAAGTGCAGTGTATGTAACAAGGCTTTCCCTTCTTACCAAGCTCTGGGTGGGCATAAAGCCAGCCACCGCAAAACCTCCACCGACGCTGCTACCACCAACGGGGATAATCCATCTGCCACCAGCGCCACTAGCGGTAGCGGTAGGGCACATGAATGTTCCATCTGCCACAAGACTTTCCCTACAGGCCAAGCCTTGGGGGGCCACAAACGCTGCCACTACGAAGGTGGCAACAATAACAACTACAACAACAACAATAACAAGTGTGGTAGCGTTAGCGTTAGCGTTAGTGGGGTGACGTTGTCAGACGGCGGTGCCTTGAGCCAAAGCCACCGTGTCGACTTTGACTTTGACCTGAACCTGCCGGCTTTGCCAGAGTTCTGTGGGGAAAACAAAGATGGAAGATTTAGTCAAATCTACGCAGAACAAGAGGTTGAAAGTCCATTGCCGACTAAGAAACCACGTTTCTTGATTACCAAGGAAGAGAAGCTGGAATCTTCTTTAGCACAGGATTGATTTTAGGATTTGTAGAATTAATTGAATTTACAAAGATGAATGATTTTATTTTTCCATTGATTCTGGGATTTGTATTTGATGAATTGTTCTGTACAGTGAATTTGTTCATTGTTTGTGAACTCTCCCTATTGTTGTCGGCTGCTGGCAATTCATTAATTCATTTTTAATTAAAAAAAATTATACTAAAACATTTATGTTTTGGATATGAACGAATGCTATTGCTGCTGAATATTCAAATAAGGCTCATTTCTATTTCCAACTTTTCAAGGGAAGCCAAGGAAAAGGTCAAGCTCTTTTGAGTTTTTCCCTAATAAAAAAGTACTAGCAGTACTTTTCAAATAAAAAAAGAAAGAAAGAAAAGTACTAGTAGTGTTTTTGTTAAAAAGAAAATAATAGGATGATATAATTTTTTTTTTATATAATGGAGTTAGCTAATTGTAGGCAAAGAACTTTGCCGCGTGAACAGCGCAGGGACAGCAGGCAAGAGATAGGCAGTCACGGCGGTGGTGTCCTTGAAGATAAAAAAACCAGCCCATGTTAGGGAGATGGTTCATAGTTCAAACTGCTAACTATCCCACGTGGTTAATGCTTTTAATGCACATGTTGGCATGATCAAATGGATCATCATAGTCATGGTGATAATAAATTACCACTGCAACATTTTTTGCGTGGCTTTAGGACACTTCGTTGTGACATGTTGATGCCCGACCAACATACTACAATTAAATTGATCCAACCCCTCCTCTCCTCCCCCACTTTTAGAGTCAATTCTGCTACTGCCAAACATGGTTTGGAGATTAGATCCAGCTCGAAGATTAGATATGGCATGTTTCAAGAAATTACTTGCACGCCAAATTTCTAGAAAACTATGGGTCGTCTCTAAATGGATTTTTAACATATTAATAGCCTTTGAAAAAGGAAAACAGAGGGGTAAAGATACGATGAAAGAAGTTGGAGTTGGAGGGTACTTTGGTATGATCAAAATCATGTGAATGTGATGGTACAAATTTATTACATTTTGCTCCAGAGTTACGCCGAGAATTTATCACCTTTTCCTCAAAATGGTCATTTTCTTTCAATCAACCTTAGCCTTTTTTCTTATTACTTTCCTTTCATTTTCATTTCCCACCGAATGCGGCCGTCAAAGGCTTCTCCGGGAATGAAATTCTCTTTACATGCCAACACTGAAACATTCAAGCTACGTTACTTGGGGTTTGTCTGTCCTACTTCTCCACGTAAATAACAAACAATTAAACAAAGCACTCCAGTTGTGTAAACGCCCTGCAATCGATACTGTACGTGATCTGAATTAAAAAGGCTTAACTTGAAGAAGTCCTCTACAAACTTGCGGGTGCCAACGCGTGGCGTGTTATCAGTGCCAGCTTTCATCCAGGCCATAATCCCAGAATTATAATATTTTATTTCCCATGGAATATTCTTCCCTTATCTGGTAAAACAAGGAAGCTAGAATTAGAATACATTTTCCTTTCTGGAGTAATATGGCAAGTAAATTCATAACCTTTTATAGACGTTTTAAGAGATAAGAAGGAGAAATTAAAGATCAACAGCCAACAGGAGAGGATAGACAGTTTGAAAAAGGAAGAATATTAAGCTTTTTTGGTATTGACATGTGCAGAGACAATGCGGGTTCCCTAGCTAGGTGAGTTTCAACACTTGTAGTTTGAATGATGCTAAAAGCAAAAAAAGAGAAAAAAAACAAGCAAAAAAAATTTTTAAGTGTTCTTTGCGTGTGGGAGGAAATTAAGCATACATGAACCCCAAAAGTTTATTATGTGTAAAATGTTCGTTAACGATGTGTATCAATTAAAATCGTGTGCCCACATATTATTCCTTTTGTTCATTTATGAAGGGTTTGGCATTTCACAGGGACTAGCTATCGGTGTTTAATTTTTGGGAATAATGAAAGGGAAAAAGTCCATGAAAAGCCTGAAAATGAATGACAGACAATCCAGAAAGGCATAAGAAACGTGAAATGAAAAGCACTGACAGAAACGATTCACTTGATCTCACAATCATTTCCTTTTCACAACTTTTATTTTAGTTTTCCCGGATTTTAATGTGGAACTCATTCCAATACGGTACAAAAAGCTGATCACTTGATTCTCCTAGTTGTATGGTTTCTCGACTTATATATGTCAAAACTCAGCATCAGGTGCCTTTGTCCTCCGGTGGCAACTGTTAAATAAATTAATTAAACCTAGTTAATTCAGTCAATAAGTGGAATTTTCTCACCACTCACTGATCCTTTTGCCTCATGCTCTCATCGTAATCTCACAAATAGGATTCCGATGGCTACCCACTTTCATTGGATAACCATGTTATTGCAAATCAACATAAGATGACCTTGGGTGGCAATGGCATGACCACCATCACAAGTTTTAAATGAAAAACTAAACAATCACTTATAAATTTAAATCAATGTAGGCCATATGAATATATTTTTCTTTATTGTAAGCAATAACTCGTGTTCTTCCATGATACGAGTATGAATGCTTTTTTTACATACTCAAGCCTATAAAATTGTATGTCTCTTTCAATTTTCCTTTTTGTTCTCTAAATAAAACGAGCATACACACTACAATTCTATTAGTTTTTAAATCTTATTTTTGCATTCTAACTACTCCTTAGTCCTTCCCAGCTCCCCCAATAAGTACCATATCCTTTTGAAGTTACCCTAACTTTACTAAATGAAGATCTATCACCATCTAAATCCATGCTTATTGCGAAAATGAGTTATTAAAAGGATTAGCAGCCTCATGAAATAAAGCTTAATACAAGTCACGACTCATGAATTCCCTGGCCTCACAGCAGTTTTTAAATTGATGCTTTTCATTTCGTATGGTCTAATCCAAAAACGAGAGCACTGTTAGGGACGGCGTTCCAGTTTGGCATGCAGCAGCTTACGAAAGAAAATTAATATAGCATGTTGAGGGAATGTCGAATGAACCAATGAACCTGAATCACTCGGTCACTAGGATGCTTCTCCTTGTTTGGATTTGAAGCTGCTTTGCAAATTGGCCTAATTTATTTGCAAGTGGCATTGTGGCGATTAACATTAAGATTAGGTCAGCTTTTGGACAAAGAGCAGGTTTCCAGACGTGACATATATAGTAACAATATAAATTTACTAGTCGAACACAGTGATCAGTACGTATGGCCCAACAATTTAGACACGTAGTTATCTCCGAAATGGACCATTTTTTTTTCTGGTGGCTAACAACCATTATTCTAACTTTTAATTTGTTTCTTTCACCATGGAAACTTCTTTGTCAGTTTCGTATCACTGTCTTCAACTGGAGGATAATGTGTTATGTATGGTGGATTTGATGCAACCCACGCAGCTTTGGTCGGTCTCAAATTTAATTTGGTTAATTAAAAGGGCATTTATGCTTTTCCAATTCTGATAGCAGTGATAACTGTATATCCGGTCCACCATTTGGAAATAATTTGTCTGATATGCATCTTTATGTTAATTACTATATATATTAATAGCTGAATAAAAGTAATAATCAAACAATAATTATAATGTCGGATTCGCACGGCGTCAGTGGCGCATGTCATTACACTATGGGCCTTACGATTTCCAACCAGCGAGAAGTTTTCAACTACGGTGGGCTTGCCAAAATTTCTTGGCTCGATTGGTCAATTCAAATAACCACAATGGATATTACCTAATCCGACCGCCCAAGTTTTCAAGACCCAAAGGCTTGAGAAAAATGTGTGATCCTTGGGTCAACATTTTATACTCTATTGTTTTACTTACCTCCACAAGCAACATAAATATCATATAATTATAACCATGATTAGATTATGATTATAATGATTATTTCCCTCGAATTCCTATGCATAAAAATTAACTTAGAGAAGAAGAAAAATGCATTTCTTCTATTTTTATAACAGAATACGTAAACATTCATTACATTGACGAGATGAGGAGAATGTGAGAATATAATTTTTATCAAGTAAAAAGGTAATTTTTTTTTATAAAAGAGTGTAATTAAAATAAATTTAAAATAACATATTTAAGAATTCATATGATCAATATAAACTTATTTCTATTGAACTGGTATCACTTGACTTGTGCTATCAAATTCAGTAATTAACTTATAAATATTTAAGAAGTTTTGAAATAAGTATTAGGAAAAAAAAATACACTGCGAAAGTAAAGTGAGGAATCTTCTCTACAGTTTTAATTAATTTAAAACAATTTAAAAAAGTTGCTCTGCAGAAATTAATAATAGCATGATCAGCAAGCGACAAGAAGTAGAGATGCAACAGGACCAGTTGAGTTTAAAGGGGGGAAGTAGTATTGTTCCATGCTAACATGCAATATCTCACTGATTAAAGGAAACTAGAAAAGATTGTGGAACTTTGAGGAGAGAAAACATGTGCAGCTGAAAGTCTGAAAGTTGGGTCCCTTGAGAGAACCTCTGCTTTGGCTGATATGTATGTATGACCTTTCTTGGAATGTCCTCTCATCATCATGTCTTTGTTTCCCCACCTTCTTTTCCAATAACATCAATAAGAATGACACCAATTCTTTATAGTGCATACAAAGATAGAGAGAAAAGAAAAAGCTCGTCACACTTGTGGTTTAACCCAAGGTCTCAACTGCATATTCAATTACTGTAGTGCAATCCGGTTTTTCTTTTTGGGAAATTGAGACCCAATTCTAATATTGTTATTCAATCTTTTTGTACACAAATGGTATGTAGCCTCATCTGAAAGCTATCTTCGGTGACTGTCAGTTTAGTCCTTATTTTGATCTTTTGTGCATGTGAAAGTCCATCTTTGCTGTAGGAAAGCCAATGGGGTTCTCGATCTTTTTATCCAGAAGAGTTACTAGTAATAAAGGACTTCATGAAATCCTCTGCTCCTCCTAGGATTTTACTTCATGTAATTACAGTTGATAATAACCTTAAGCTCTATAAGCGTTTTGTTTCCAATTTTATGAGTTTGGAATTTACTTCCATTTAGACTTGTAGTGAAAAACAAAAAGAAAAGGGAAGAAAAATAAAGGTAGTCCACAGTTTGGGTGGGAGGTTGGAGGTAAGATGTCAAGTCATTTCCCTATAGTGTGAAGCACTAGATAAAAAGTGACTGAACTCCTAAAAGCATTTGGGCCACACACTTCCAAAGATGTGAAAGTATCAACAAAACCATAATTGGGCTAAACAAAGTTTTAAGTTTGTTCGCTTTCTGCATGGTTTTGGTTAAGAACCCGGAAGCCCTAATCATCATTTCCTTTTCAGCGTGTAGCACCTTTGTCAAAAGCAAAAAGGAAAGGCCATCCCTGAGGCCCTTGGCCCATTCAACTTTATCAGCATGCAAGTGCCAACACAACCGTAACTGGGGCTCCAGAGTTAGTGATTCCTTTTGCGAGTGGGGTCTTCCATTCTTAGAATATTCTTCCAAATCATACACTACCATCACCATAGTAGACCCTATTTATTTCTATTGTGCTCTTCTTGGATCTCTTTCTCTCTTTTTTTGGTATCAATCTTATCACTCTCTAATCCGGACCTGAAATTTTCCTTCTTTCTTTCTTTCTTTCTTTCTTTGTCAGGATTGTCCCCACTTGACTTCCCAAAATAATTAGAAAGTAGCTCTGAGCTTTGAATTTCCATCCCAAAATGAGTGATCTTTGCAACCAACCACAAATATTTGTTGTTCTACAAGTTGATGTTGTTCCTGGAGAAAATCATTATGAATATAAAGTTGGAATCTTGGTTTGGTCAGATGCAAGTATCTTTAAATAATTAAGTTTAATATATAGATTTATCATGACATTGACTTGTGGTTAGCTTTAGCTGTTTATGTAATGAAGGTATAAAAGAATAAATATTATAGTATAAGGGCATGATGTCATCATGTCAACATGCTCACATTGCCACTCATTCATGATCTTGTCAAATCGTATATCAAATGTTCTGAGGACTCAAATTTCATATTATTATTACTATTAATTATGCGATTTTTATTTATTAAATCAAATGATATTATAGATTGGGATTTTTAAATGCCTGCAGTGCCCGGATTGCTGAAAACCCTGGCTTTCTTTTTCTATATAATTCATTTTGAGTGCATTCGTACTTGGTCTGAGTTTAAAAATGATTCCATTTCGATCTACTGTAGTATCTTAATGGTGAAAAGGAACGGAAAACATGGGTTCGTTCCCATTGGTGGTGGTCCAGCCTATGAATTCCATTTTCTGCATGGAAAGGGGGTAGCCTTAATTAGAACCAATCTAATGCTTCGACAATCTGACACATGCGATTTTCTCCTTCATGTATGCTTGCCTTGTGAGCTGTGTGACTGACTCTGTCTCTCCCGTTGGGTAAGTTGATACAAAGATTGAGAAACAAGCAAAAGCATAGAGGGTCAACATTTTCCAAAGGGTAACACGCAAGCAATTAATTAACAAAACGTAAATTTCGTAAAAAGAATAATAAACTCTTGAGATAATTTATCGAAAAAACATGATTACAGTATCTACTTAATTATTTCGATGTACTCATTAATCAAATACTTTATCTGGAAGAAAAAGATCAAGGCCATTTTTTTAGTGATGGATATGGATCCATGTGACATATGGTATGATGCATGGCTATGCGTAGAGTGTGATGGTTGGCATGATTAGAGGGTATAGGTCTTGACAGGGAAAATGAATTTGATCTACTACGATGGCATCGGTGCCCATGTGCTTTGTGTTCGACGACCAAGTAACCATTTACTATCCTTTGTTTGTTTTTTCACTACGTAGTAGACCTATGAGTTGTACAAGCAGTATCTTTTGATCACAATACCTTAGCTAGACATTTAGGTTAAATTATATGATCTGGTTTCTGCCACTGTCACTCATCTATTTCACTTTTGTCCCCCCATACAAGATCCTATGGAACCACTTTTTTGCTTATTAAACGACATTACATTTGATTCATCGTCTTGGTGAGATGGAAATTAAATATGTATATAGATTATTGATTGAGAAATGAAAATGTACATGCATGGACAATGAGAAGAGATATAAAGGAGTACATATAGAGATGATAATGGTATTGGGTTTGGGAATCACGGGCATCCATACAAACTGAAGAAGATAAGGATTCTTGAAGTAACGCCATGGGTTGGCAAATATGGGCAAGCAAATCAAACAAAGTTGCAAAAAGCATGTGGGTGGGTCAAAGTTGGAGAGATTGGGGGACCTCTTTTCCACATCTAGCATATGACCAGAAGCTAGAGTTTTTATTCCTTTGAGAAACTGTGTTCAAAATTAGGCATGTAGGACCCCCTTTTTATATGAACACCTCTCTTGTATGATGATCATAATCCATCCGTTTGACAATTTTTTCTCGAGAAAATCCCCCGACCACGCTATGATTCTTCTTTTTTTGTTTTTGGTAAACTTCTGCCGGTTAATTGTTAAAATCAGGATTTAAAACCTTTTATATTTTGATGTATTAGAACCAAGCTTTTCATTTATTTCCAAATCAAAATTTCAGTCGTTAACAAAGGAAATTGTCAACCTGAATGTTTTAAGTGTATGCTTATGTGCAGGTTAAACCTTACACCAACTAATTAAGACAGGCTTTTTAGTAGTCAAGGCACCACAAAATGGTGATGGTTTTACAAGTCAATCTTACAAATGAAGAGGTTGAGCATACCAATGTTGATGGAGTTACAAATGGTGATGGAGAACAATACCAACCCGAATTGCCCAAATGAAGAGGTTGAGCAACCCCATGACAACAAAAACTTCAGTTCTGACCTTTTCAGGATTTGGAGTTCATTGGGGTAAATTGGGTTTAACAATTATTAGTACGGTTGAGGTTAATTGTGATAATTGATCCCATTCTTCGATGGTAAATTTATTGCTAAAAATTTTAAGCGTATCATGCTACATGATAAAAAAAATAACATGTTATCTTGTGAGGTTAATTGTTTATATGAGTTAAAGCACCAGGTGTAAAAAATAATATCAAATCTCGAAAAGTTAAAACTATGATTTAAAACAAGTCAAAAGTTTGATCTTAATATAAGCAATATGTCAAATATTAAATAGTGATTTGCGTAATTAGTTAATTCTGCCTAAAAATACCTTCTCCGGGTTTGAATATTTGGTTCATATCAGTAGACAGGGAATCAAGTGTTTCCTAAGAAACCCCAAAACTTTTATTTGGATAGAATATCTAGTTGTAGGATCCACAGAAAGTGGTACAGTCAGCATCATGTGTGGGAGTTTAGCTACCTCTCTTAATCTATAAAGGGAAAAAGAAGGAGTGAAAGCCTCAAAATGTGGTGAGAATACGGTGATTATAAAGGCCAAAGAAATCTTGCACTTTTATAGGGAAGTGTTCAAATGGGAATATGAAATGTTCTAACCCAATTTTATATTGAAACATGCTGCCTGTCTTTGTTGATTTTGGTTGGGAAGAGAATTCTTTGGCGTCAGGGATATCATGGGATTATAAATGAAACAGCTTAGCTTTCTCATCTGTGAGACAAAGGAAGATACTAGCAGGTTGGCTTGTTTTAGCTTAACTGGTTATTTAATTGTCAAACAGCTAATGTAGTTCTCATTTAACAATTTGAAACTACGCACAAATTACACACTCAACAAGAAGATAGTTATGGAAAAAGTGAAATAGAAGTGGCATGGTAACTTTTTTCTAGTTCGGTTATGGTCTGAATGTACTCACAAATGGTAATGGTATATGAAGGTATAAATAATAAATTCACTAACAGTACAACTTTTGACATCTTATTTTGCAATAGAAAAAGTAAAAAGAAACCCAGTCCTTGAAAATTCTCTTAAGATAAAAGATTGGGAGTTTGTGATTGCAATGGTACTGCAACCGAAAAAAGGGATATTCATTCTTATCAAGCTCCTTTGAATTGATGGGCCCGATGGTCGTGAGACCAGCCTTTTACCTTAGGTTGCACTCATCTAACCTCTTAGTTAGAATGGCTCTTCTTCTGTTGGAGTGGGAAGGAAAGAAAAAAAAAAGTTAGATGTCTCTTTTAGCATGACCTAATATGCTATAATTGAACTTGGTTGTTCCCATTCATTATACTTAGCTTTAAATACTTCTGCAACTGTTGTTAATAATTCTTGCAAATACTATATAGCAAGTAGGATGGGCAATAATTCAAACGACAATAATTTTCAATGAAGGTTTAGAGAAGCTCCTAAATCTTTAGTAAGCAAAACCCTTCAATCAAAATGTGACACAGGATTTTTTTGATTTCAAGAATAAGCTGTAGTATAAGGTTTAACTACAACTAACCAAGAATAGCTTACTTTTCACACATTCTTGCTTTTAAAGTATATCCTGAATTCCAACAGCAACATACAAAACCATCTTTGGCATTTAGCCTAATGGTGAATCTCATGCATCCTGCAGATTTTGACACACTTTCAAAGAAACGAACTTTTTTTTTTTTCTCTTCTCCTTACCCCACTGTTTGGTCACGATTTCACTGCAATGAAAGGGACAGTATAACTCGTGTTGGAAAGAGACTTTTTATTTTCCTTTGTTTTTTGGGCTGAATTCTAATAAAATTCCTCCCTTTTTTTTTCTCTGAGGAACAGGTCTTAAATAGAGTAAAGGAGAGACAGTGATGGGTTAATTAGCAAGCAAGTAAAGAGAAGCCATTTAATAAAAAGAGGGTGGCAACAAGAAAGCTGTGTGTCAGTTATTGGCGTACATAACTGAGCTAGATGTTGAGTGTGTTAATGCCAACCTCCTCTCCCAAAAACTGAATGAAATTAAATCTACTTTCTTCACCAATATTAACAAAGAGAAATACACAAAGCAACAAAGTTAAAGTTTTTATAGTAGTAGTGCTAGTACGAAACACACAGATAAAACATTTGGCAGCAGCTTGGCTTTTAGTCCAAAACAAAAAAAAAAAAGTTGAGTTTTCTTTGAATTTGTACTTTGATAGATTCTACTGGAAATGAATAAACAGGTTATTTACTGATGGGCACTTGTAGGTTGTTCTTTTTAGTTTTTGGTTTTTGTGGGTTTTGTGTAAATTTTGTTACTCCCTTGGGGTTTGGTACTTTTTAAACGGACTCAAATGCTCCTGCATGGTTCCTGTGTGCTCATTACTGTTCATACGTTTTGTACTGTTCAGTTGAGGCACAAACTCAAACTCATTGCAGTGGGGGTGTAAGTTTCTTGGTAAGTTATGATTTGCCATTCTGAGTTTGTTATGGGATTTGCTTCTTGCTTGAGATGGTTTTGGTTTCCAAGGCTTGCTTGTGCCTTGTGGCTCATGCTTAAAATGGGATTCCTTGTTTTGCTACAATGGAGAAGGTGGTTATTTCATATTTTAACTTAAATGGGCTTTGTAGATTTGATACAAGGGTCTTGGGTTTTGTTGGGGTTTACACGGGGAGTGGCTTTTGGGGATTGTCTTTACTCTTTTGGCTTCCAAGTTGATTATGGGCATTTTCCCATCTTCCAATTCATGT
This sequence comes from Theobroma umbraticum, assembly GCF_002168275.2. Classification (NCBI taxonomy): domain Eukaryota; kingdom Viridiplantae; phylum Streptophyta; class Magnoliopsida; order Malvales; family Malvaceae; genus Theobroma; species Theobroma umbraticum. Next base: position 8,253,383 of record NW_018397254.1, on the reverse strand, counting down.
GGGGTTTTGGGATTTTACAGCATAAATCAAAGTATGATCTTGAGTCTTGACATTATGTTATTTAATTAGATTTCTGGGATATATTCTGGTAGATTCCTCAGATTTCAGTTTTAAGTTTTTGGTGATATTGTTGTTCGTAGTTGATGTTTGATTGTTCATTAATATAATGACTTTATTTTTGTGATCTTTTTCAGTTATTCCATGCTTTGAAAAAAAATAAAGATAGATGCTTGTTGTCTGCCGTTTTGGTGGTTTCTTCAACTGATACCAAGATGCTGTTTTCCGTTGCAGGATTTCAGACTTCAACGGTAAAAAAAAACTATATGTTGATTAATATACGTCAAGTTTGGAACTTGAAGGGTTTAAAGAACCGCAAGAGGTCCTGGTGATATGAATCTTTATGAACTTAAAAAAAAAAAGCGAAAACAAAGGAACAGAGTAATCAGACAGAGAAAG
>NW_018397254.1:8241250-8252827 GCF_002168275.2 Theobroma umbraticum | reverse complement strand
ACTTTCATTAATACACTAACCATCGCAAATTTGCAATTCAAACATAATTTGTCCCTCCAAACTCCCAAGTATGTTGGGGACTTTGTGTAACAATCTTCGATTGGAGAGAATTTTTCCTGCCCCCCGTGAGGTCCCTTGTGACTCTTCCTCGTGGTCACGAATCATATGTTTAATTCTGAGCCATGTATGTTGATCATATTCATCCATCTCAGATACAGAAACCTTAGCACCCATCTCACCCTAGTCCGAAAAACTCGGACAAAGAAGCAGGGTTCCACTGATTCTTGGTTACACTCGCACAACATCAATGAATTTGGAGAAAATGGAAATGGATTGAACAAGCATCAACAAGATCATACTTAGATGATTAATCAAAGTAGGCCAAGAAATACATGGTAATTGGGTTATCAGATGAACTTACATATTTACATATACATTGCTTTCTTTTACCTAAAAAAGATTAAAAAAAAGAAGAAGAAAAAAACCCATAAGAGAGTTTTGTATACAGAAATCAGTTGAAAGGGAACGCCACTTCCTCTAATCTTCAGATGCAAAAATACATGCGTGACCATAGAAGACAACAACTGGTTCCAAAACTGCTAAATGAGAAGCCAAACCTAGCTATATTCAATCCGCTCTTATTTTGTCCAGTGCCGCCTCCACCCATTGGAAAAACATGAGTTTGGGTGTAATTGTTAGCATTTAGGGTGAGTAGTCAAATGGGATCAGTTCTACACATGTGTTGTCAGGCTGCCGGTAGTGGGTACACGATTTAGTTGTATAATGTGTGTCCTCAAGCTACAGTCCTTAACCTATTGTCAAGATTTTTAAAATGAACCGCTTGAGCAGATGAAGCAGAAAATATCTTGGAAAATACTACAACAAAATGCCATATTTACCTGAATGGCTGCTAATGTGGACAAAAAATCTTTACATTGTTCGAGCAAAATCCTTTCCTTTGCTGTCACACTCACAAGCTCAGCCACTAAAGAATTCATTTCCTCCACCTGCAAAGGACAAATGATTTCAGATCATTTAGGCAGATTTGCCCCTTTAAAGTGCAAGTTCAGGTTAAACATAGAAATGACAAGCTCCACCAAACTATAAGATTTCCTTCTTTCTCCTCTCTTCTTTCACCCCTTGTTTCAGGTGTGCAGGCTCCATTAGAGTTTTTTTCCCCTTTCTTGTCCAGGTATATTTCAACAGCATTATGTTATATATGTTCCGTCAAGGTGTAACACTAATATTACAAACTTAGAAATGACCTCAGCGGCTGCAAAACAAGATGCGCCACAGGCAAAAAATCAGCATGCATTTGGTGCCTCAGGTCAGGGATGAAGGAGAAGAATGCTGGAAAGTCTGAAGAATGAATAGATATCTGTTTTTTAATGGGAACATTACTAAATATCTCTGGACCAGCAATAACAGTTCCTGTCAACAAAAATGTCTGATCTGACTGTTGGAGAGAATCCGATCAGCTGGAAGGGATTTGTCAATTAACTTTCTCTTCTTTGGGCATTACATTTAAATAAACAGTTCTCTTTTCCCATAATAGAAAGCCCACCAAAGTGGTGTATTGCATCCCTGTTTTTAAGGCCAGCTTATAGATGGTGTCATTGCCTATCTAGCCTCAAAACTCTTATTTGTGGTTGAGTGATTTATTCATTCATTTCGGAGCACACTCTTATCCATCTACAATTTACATTACTAGCCTAGGCATTAAATCAAAGTCAACAAACAATCAAAAGGGAAAAGGCAAAAGTACAAAATGTAAGTAGCGTGTTAATGCCGTTCCTGTGTCAGAAAGCAGATTACGGTCAGATATAGCCCACTAAACCATATGATCTGAATTACAAGAATTTTTTAACTTTTAAATGCACTTTCCATATTCAACAGCTATAATCAGTTTTCTTTTACCTAATGCCAAAACCCAAATGAAGGGCTTGTTACAGAGCTTAGATCAAGCCTTTAACTGGCTCAATCAAGCAAATATACGTATTAAAGAAAACAAGCAAAACGTGAAATACATCATAACAAAGTAATTTCTAAAGCTCTGTTTGATTGATGCTTTAGCTATTTGTTATTTGTTTTCTATTCATTTTTACTTTTTGCCTTTTGCTTTCTGCTTGTGTTTTGCCAAAAAAAAGGCAAAAAGCAAATAGCAAAAGCAACTGGATAGCAAAGTCTAACTTTGTTATTCTGTTGCTCTTATTGATACACAACAGCAAGAACACAACTTAAGAACTTTCTTGTGTTTGTGGCATTTATTTATAAACTTCACTAAAGTAGCAGAAATACAAATAATTACCACATGGAAGAAGTTAATGATTTTTTTTTATCACTAGTGTCTACAAGATTGAATTAATAAATTTTACCTTCAATGATAGTAAGCATATTGAGGATGCCATTGCCTGCATCACATCAACAGCTGAACTGACAGCATCCTTCAGATTTTGAATATCCGCCTATTATGAGAGAAAACAGAAAAGGGGAAGATAAGCAAGAGCAACATTTTAAACCACACTGATAATAATGAGCCAAATCATTAATATATTGTACATTGAAAAGCAGGGGAAAAAGAAAAACGAAGAAACTTACAATTGCTTTTCCAACTATTGGAAGACGAAGAGTACTGGCCTTTAAAGCTTCAGTTGCTCCTAGCAAAGAACTAGAGTGATCTCGGTCAAGGAGGGCCCATTCTTCTAAATAAGCTATCTACACTCACAATTATAACAAATTTTAGTCATGATGAAGAGAAAATTCATGATTTAAAAACCAGCATCTTGTAACTGAGAATGGAAAGGACGAGAGCTGTTCTAACAAGTATGCAATAAGAAGTAGAGAAAGGGCAACATGATGAACTGAGGAAGAGTCAAACATCAAGTCATCAACTGCCTTTTTCCTGCTGGGATTGAAATATATATAACACAAAAGTTTCTCTTCCTGACTTTCCAAGATTTCTTTGCTTATTTTCGTTTTGTCTTCCTCTCACTCCAGAAGGTGAACAAAAATCAGACATCACTAAATCACTGTAACATTCACTACTGCAGACAAGAATAATTAAAGGATACAGTACACTAACACCCCTAAGTTTTAACCATAATTCCACGCAGGTCCATTAGTTTCGAAATAGACAATCCACCCCACACGTGTAAACGGCATTAACATGTAACTGTGAAATGTCTAAAATACCCTTCTTTCTCCACCCTTTTTCAAAAAAAAAAAAATCTCTCTACCCTACTTCTCACCTGCTGGCTACCCTGTGGCCGGGGAGCACCAGATCTGGCCATATTGTGCTCCCTTGGTGCTCCCCAAGGGAGTGCTGCCAAGCTGAGACTTGCAGAGCAATTTTTTTTTTTTGAAAGAGAAAACAATTTTAAAAATGAAAATTATAGTTTATATAGTGGTAATTTTTAAAATTAATGAAGGGTAAAATTGCCATGTCGTCAAACCAACGAAGACATTGACAGTTAACTAAGGGCAAGACTTATGTGTCCAGCAAAAATATTTTTCTGAAACGGACTATCCATTTTGAAAACTAATAGACCCACGTGTAATTATGGTCAAAAGTTCGGGGTCTTAGTGTTTTTTACCCATAACTAAATCTAGTTTACTTTTTTCCATTTTTAGTGTTTTGATTAGGACCAATATTCAGCACCTACTCAAGATGTAAGTAAATGGTAACTGCTTCTAAAGTAGGTTTCTATGGGGATTAGTAAAGCCCCAAGGCTATGTATAAATGCCACAACTCCCTTAGACCATCATTGAAAACTTTAAAGAACCTCATTATAATTAACCAAGTCTCAATTTGATAATTTCCTTCTCATCAAAACTATTCCTAATAATGTTGCTTTTCTTTACTTTTTATCTATATGGAACTCAACTGAAACTGATGCAGCACATGCTTTGTTCTGGAATATGAAAGCATGGATACAGACATGGGTTATAGGAATGATATGGACCAACCAGATCGGATTCAAAACCCTTCTCTCCATCATACACACTCTTCTAGTCTCCCCCTCTCCTCTCTGACTGGCCATTAGTGGTCTATCTCTCTTTTCGCATCTCTGCTCCCTTTTTTTTTTCCTCATGAAAATATTTATTCCAGATCAGATCTATCTTTTCTTCTTTCCTAGTCTCTCAAATCGACCCCATCCCTCTTTTCACCTATGATGCTCTTGCGGTCATTTACCAGTCAGAGATCTTCTAATGATGTCCTTTCCATATCCCCTAGCATATCCTTACAAAAACCAATCTTTTTTAGTGTCAGAGTGTGTAAGCATTTTCAGGCATCTGATGTCCAGCATGAGTATGGCTACTTCTATGGATGCCCATGCTCAAAATTCAACAAAAACATTGGTCCTGGCATGTATGAGGATGTATCACTAATTTTTCTAGAAGCCTTTAAGACCATTGCTATAAAATGTTCCATAGTGCAACAAAGCAATGCTCTCCCCTCCCCCCCCCTGCCCCCCCTCCTTTTCCTCCTTTCACGGGATTGGAATAACTGGCTGGATAACTCTAGTTCATGTGACTGCATATGAGCAGTGAGTGTCAGAAATGTAACTTAGGCCCTAAGAGGTGGAAATAGGTGAAGCATAGCATCACATGAAGCTTAACAATCAACATAATGGAATTTATTGAATCACATTAACATCACTTATCATTGAGCTCAGAAACTCTTGCTGGAGCAATAAATGTAAAAGATGAATGGCAATGAGCACATAGGTATTACAACTATTGGGGTTTCTAAGATGAAGAATCAGAAAACTCAGGCGGGATTAACTTGAATGACAAATAACTAAACGCAGAGGCTGGTTTGCAGTCCTGCCAAGATTCATGCGACAGTTTGTCTATGCATTTTGGTTTTGAAATTCATTTACTACTAAGAGCAAACATATTATAAATATGAAGAAGGTAGGAACATAATCAGAAAGCTAAAGCAGTCGTTTAATGAAAGGGTCCACCAAGATTCAATTCAATACTTTAGAAAAGTGAAGTTTGGAATCTTACTTGTCCCTTCAGGATGGAAGTCAATTTCAGTTTTTGCCTCAGCAATAGCAACTTGATTCTTTTAAGGGTGACAGAATGCCGCAGTTCTGATGTTGTTACCCATGCATTCCACAGATTTTTCTGGTACAAAAGAAGGAACATTAGACATGAACATACCAGACTTATCAGGGACCATCATGTGAAACCTCAACTCACAATATTGTCTTAACCTAGTCCTCTTTTCCTCTTTGACTTGTGTCCAACAATGATAAAAGAAAACTTAACTATTCCTATTTATTACATAGCAAAACCCTGCACCCCAACTTTCCTCAACACCATTAAGTGATGTAAGTGTAAAAATAAGACAGAATGGCTGGCTCACACATTGATTGTCATTATTAGAGAGTGTTTACATCCTAAAGAATATTAGAACCATAGCAATCTTTCTAATACTACCTATGATAACAGTCAGCACCATTCACTTCTCTCTTGTAATCAACAGAAAAAAAGTATAATAAACATCAGAATGAGAGCATCACTGGCCAGTTGATGACAGACCCTGATGTTAACCCAACTTACTGTATAGGTAATTCAACAGCAAGCTTATCTCTAATCTCCACATGTCCACTAAACCTTCCATTACACAAATTTAAAATAGTAAAAAGAAGAGAATGAAAAGCTCTTATAAATTCATAGTTATGACAAGAAAGACACAGAAGATTAGCCATAATAATTCATCTACTTCGACATCGCAGATCAAATTCATCAGAATGAGACTTTAATTTTTTCAGATCATCAGCCTTTCTTTACCTACATTAAGTTGAAAACAAACAAGGGCCTTAGGGATAGTGGTACGATGACACTAAGGCTAACAAAAAACCATTCATTGGGATACAACCGCTGATGCAGCATCCATTGTTGATAAATTGCGACTGTCCAGAGTTCAAGCCTATCTTTAAACAATGTGATTAAGGGTCTCCACCTTCAGCCTCATTTTTATAATGAGAACTCATAATTCTACTCAAGGATGTTTAAGCAATTAAAGTACCAACAATTACAATAACAAGAGAATGGTAGAGGGGAAAAGAGGCTGCTCAATAACATTCATTAGGTCTTTCTCAATGATATTACATCATCCTGTGTTAATAAGTACTATGCCAAAGCTGCCTAGAATACTAGCCCTTATCTCTAGCAATTAGCCAATTATCTAATCATCAATCACACCAACGATTTTACCATTCAAAAACCTGACAATATATTGCCTTAAGATCCTTCCATCTCTCAAATGAATCTCTTAGCAAATATCAAAAGGACATTTATACACATTTTTAGGATTAATGAGCCATTCCAGGTGGCCAGGATCCTAATGAACTTAATGAAATACAACCTTCAGTACTTAAATTCAACAATATAGGACCTAAACCAATTATGAAATGCCATATTGAATAACAATATAGGACCTACATGATGCTGTCTAACAGGATTCCATCATTCAAGAACAAAGCTGCCACTTGCATTATAGGTGATTTTTATCATAACCTAGTTGGGTTCAGCTTGTTTGGCAACTATTACTATGAAGTTAATTGAAGCATTCGCCAAATATCACAAAACGAAAATTAAGTAGATATGACCATTGAACCTACTGAGAACAATGAGACGGACAGGGGGGTAACCATACCTCTGCACTCAGTTTCTGCAACATGAAAGTAGCATCTGCCCTAGCATTTGCAAATCTCCATTGCAAGTAACGGTTATAAAGAAGCCTCAACATGTGTGCATCAACAATCCGATCCTCCCCCATCTTTCCTCTCCGAATATCAACAGAAAAGCTAAGAATTGAGGGGGTATTAACAGAATTACCCATCATTTGACCACCAACTGCATTTCTCACACGAGCAGGACTTAGTCCCCTCAATGGAGATGAAGCTGAAGATGTCCAAAGCTTACTAGGTGAAGCAGGCCTTGTACCTCCCCTAATAGGAGAAGCCATTGTCCGTGGAGAAGACACCACACCATCACTAGAAAACCTTTTTGATTGACTGAACTTGGCTGAAGCACCAATTCTAGACCCAGGGCTTGTAGACAAAGGTGACCCAGGATCCTGTAACCGCCTTAACCGACTATTAGTTTCCTGCCAAAACCGTGCAGACACAACAATATTACGGGGTCCACTCCTCCCTTTCAAAATCCCACTTCCTCCACATTCCTGCATTCCAGAATTGGTGCTCTCAGAAGACACGCTATCGGAATCAGATGCAGTAAGATCACAAGACACACAAGAAGCCTCATTTATAGAATTGGCATCTGAATTTTGCTTATTAGCTTCTTTTAACAACTCAGCAGCACTTCCCAAATCCAAACCCAGCCTACTACTACCATCAAAAGAAACCCTCCTACTGCTCTTATCAAGCATCATTGATTGTTGCAATGACTTAGCCATAATTGCACCAGATCCAAACATCTTCCTTTCACTACTATAATCCAAACTCCTAGACAACGGATTCGAACCCGAATTCCCTTGCCGGGTTCTCGCGGGCCAGCGGTGCTGATCCACCGGCTTCGAGTTCTCCCCATGATCTCTCACAGGAGTAGCTCTACGCCTTTCAGGAGTTGCTTTCCTAGTCAAAGCAGAACCAACTTGAGCCTTTGTCTTACTAATCGGAAGCGAAAAGGCCTCACCTTGAAACGAAACGGATAAACTTCTCGTTGAAGTAATCAACATCTTGGTAGCAGCTGATAATTCCGTAGCATTAATATTGTTTCCTTGTGAAACTTGACTTCCGGGCCGCCTCCGGTCCACAGATTGAGACCGTTTAGGAAGCGAAGGCAGCATTGTTGAAGCCGGTGCCAAAGTAGAACTAGCATTTGTTGAACGAGAAATAAGCGGAGAAGGAAATCTCGCTGTCGTTTTGTTCCCCGTTGCCGTCGTATTTGTCGAACGAGAAATAAGAGGTGAAGGAAATCTTGTCGTTTTCGCTGCCGTTGTTGTTGCTGCTGCTGCTGAAGAAGAAGGAGAAGGAGTGGACGAAGGAGAAGGAGACATATACCTGGAAGAAACTTGTCTACCTCTGGGTTTTCTTGTAACAGTGGAGCCATTGTCTTTAAGAGGAGGCCTTTTAGTTGTTGTTGTCGTTGCTGTTGTTGGGTTTTCTTCTTGATGGGTATTTGTTTCTTGCCGTGGTTCTTGCACAGGGGGCTCTGAAGGAGTTGGTGGATGAGAAAATGCAGCCACCATCATCTGAGACTGCAAAGGAATCTAGTTTGTATTCTACATTGCCTCGAAAGAATTAGTGATGGGTCTTCTTTTTCATGGCCCAGAACCTGGAAAGCAACAAGATTTTAGGTGATTTTGAGGAAAATGGAGGAGAACCCATAAAGGGTTTCTGAAGGATTCTGCATTTTACTTCAAGAGCACCAAACACACAGCGTTTCTGGGTTTTCACAGGGAGAGAGAAAGAAAAGCAAGAAAAAGAGTAGGTAAGGTGAGATTTGGGACAGGGGACAGAGAAAGAGAGAGAGAGAGAGAGTTTCAGCTGGGCTTTCGGGTTTGGGTTTTTGTGAATCTTTGGGAAGACGTTAGGTTAATTAATTATACATTTTTTGAGTTTTAATGAATTAATTACACTACAATCCTTTAGACTTAAACTTTAGTTTGATCTTTTTATTTTATTTTTTAACTTCTTTACATCTCATATATAAGTGGAGCATTATGGTATAAATGATTTAGAAATCCTTTAAGAAAAAATAATTACATCAATTATTCTATGCTAACTTGCTTTCAGTTTATAAGCTTAATTAACTACTGATTAAGCTTCTTCCAAACTTGCTTCTTCTTTTTTCGGCCAGAACAGATGGTAATAATTATTAGAACTAACAACTATTAAGCCTGCTCTTCTTTTTAGTTAATTTCCCATGTTCTGTGCCTTTCTCAAAAATCATTTTCCATAACTATTTTAGGTTAACTATGGAAATTAAATCGTGTGGGTATGGTAGATCAGGTGCACCCAAGCAACACTTACCAAATTGATTTACAAATACCCACAAAAAATAAATAGATAAATCAATTGTTACTGGTTTACATTGGTAAATAATTTGTTTTTTTACGTTTCATTTTTGTATGAATTTGATCATATTTTTTCTTGTCCTATGGTTAAACTTGCAAATTAACTTGGGGTTGTTTATCTATAACCTTAATTTTGGTGTGTATGCATTCATGAACATAATTTGAACAGTAGAGATCCACATATCTGTTTTATTGCCATTCCTGTCAAGATCAAATTGTAACATTTTATGTCAAAACCCCAACAGTTTTACCCCCAGAAAAGAAATAATCAAAAAACAAAATTAATGTTTTATATAAAAAATGGGTTTGAAATAATGGAATGTTCAATGTTTTGGACTCTATCTCGTTGAATTTTGTCTTAAAGAAACCAGTCTGATTCAACTAGTGTTTTTCTGAAAGGATTATGTTTAAACTATTAAAAGGGAAGTGACATCAATTAAGACAAAATAAATTTATATTATTCATCCTTTTTTTATTGAAATAATCATTGGTACTTATTAGTAAAACATAAAAGAGTTAAGAAAAAAAATATGATAAAAGAAAAATTAAATAAAGATATAAATTTTTTAAAATAATTAAAAAAATTTTATTTTTCTACTATATTCAATTAAATTTTCATACTTTTATATTTATATGATGATCACTTGATCATGCTTTATATCATATCATCAACATATCACATAAATCTTACTTGATATAAATAACAAATAATATTTTAATTAATAACAGTTAATTAATTATTAATTATAAAAATTTATCAATTCAAAATAAAAATATAAAAATTTAATTAAATGTAATAAAAAATAAAAATTTCTTTAAACTTTTTTAAATTATTAAAAGATTTTTTAAAATATTATACTTTAAACAAATAACTTGTATCATATAACAAGAATTGAGTCATAATGGAAAAAATAAATTTTTTTATGTTATATGACTTTTCGTAATTAGAATTTTTTTATTAAGTACCAGAAATTGAGTACTTTTCAATGACATTAAAAAATTTCCTACTTTAATTAGAAGCATACATCAGGATTGTATATCAATATCAATACAATCAATGTGAAAAATGTGAAGACTATGAAGAATGTAGAAAAATAGGTAGCAAAAAATATATATAAATATATATATTTGTAAAGTCGTTTGTCTTTTCGTTCATTGAGTAGAAACTTTATAGCTACGATTGAGACCTTCCACTAATCACAATCTCTAGATCTATATCACTTTATTAACTTTGATTAAAACCAAAACTAATCATTAGCAAATGCATGAAGCTTTCCCATGTTTTAAACGGATGTGATTAGAGATTAGATTGACTTCCAGATTGAAGGGTAAGCATCCTCTGGACAACACATAGCAACATCTACTTAAAATTTGTAATTAGCAAGGTTATTAACATTCCAGAGAGAGAGTAGTACCTTAGGCTTGAGGGGAGGCATGAATGAGCTGAGCTAACCCCCATGAAAACAGCTTTCAAGCAGCACAGAGGTTGATGGTATCAAATGATAAATGCAACAAGCTTTAAAATTAAAAAAGAAAAAAATAGAGACAAACAAGAATGCCTTGTGATTATTGCAAGCAAAGCTATTAACCAATTTGTTAATTAGTTTAATATAAGATGCAATGTCTCTTTTAATCTCTCTCTCTCTCTCAATCTCTATATCCCTTGCTTTCAACGCATTTTCTCCCTTATTTTTTTCCTCCCCCTTTCTTGAAAGTTTCTCATATATTAACTTTTCCTTTTTGTCTCAAGCCTTGGCCAATTCAGCAGCTAGCCTTGCATTCTCAGCACTTTAATTAGCTGGAAAATTAACTAAAAAAAATGATTATAAAAAAATCTTAGGAAAATTTATATTTAAAAAGGTAGAGAGATCTCTTCGAAGCCCAAACTCAGTTGACTGTTTGTAAATGTAAACCTTGCTAAGAAAGTGAAAACAATGATAGTCAACTGTAAGAAGTGATGGAGAGGTGGTGGGTCGTATATCTGATCGTTGTACACTTGTAATCATACGAAAATGACCCGAAGCAATATGATTATATGCCCCCCTCCCTGCAGTTTTTCCTCTAATGGAAAGTCCTGTTTTTTTTTTTACACTTTTATGGTAAAGTATGTTATGATTCATGTGTCTAAATAAACAAAAAATGTTGTGTCAATCATATATAATTTTCTCCCTTTGGGTGCTGCATTTGGTTGCAAGGGCTACATCAATGCCCTCTTTGTGTTTGTTCTACTTCTATACGTAACTTTTTCTATTACCTTTCTCCCTTTGATTCTGCAGATTAAACAAAGTGTCGTGAATTACTATATATCAACTACTTCGTTTAAAACAATAGTAAGAAATCTATATTCTTTTTCCTGTTTCAGGTCAATGGTACAAAAATATTGAATTTCCCATGAATTTGTTGTATGCAAATCCAGCAACCAAGTGTTTTTTCTTAGCAATCCCAGATGGAAGTTAGTTATCAGATAAATTATGTCATTCTTTGCAATATAGATGATAATATAGAGGGTAAGATCCCAAAAG
>NW_018397254.1:8239848-8241150 GCF_002168275.2 Theobroma umbraticum | reverse complement strand
GGAGGGGACGAGGATGACGATGTAGATATGACGCCGATGCATAGAAGTTTTAGTCGCGAGTCCAGGAGGTGGCATCTTTATCCGATACTTTGGGCCACAACATTGCATCCAAATTAAAAAGAAAAAGCAAAAATTGTGTAGTGAATGTTACAAGCGAAAAAATCAAAGTTTATTCTTTTGTTTCTGGGTGGAGAATGGGATTCCGATCCATGATTTGGTTTCAACTTTTCTTTGGCTTCATGGATGAGGTGAAAAACCGAAAGCTTAAAAGGCACTGAATGTGGTCAGCCAGTAAGTTGGGGTTGGCTGTATTTGAAACCACAAAGCCCCTCGGATCGTGAGAGAGTGACGTTGTCGCTTGGTGCTTTCCTTGGCAGCACACAAAATCACTTTTGAGTGCCTCTTGCGGGGAATAGAAGGACAGATGCGGTTTGGGAAGTGGATTGGGCAAAAATTCTAATAAGTCAGTTTTGCCTCCAGCCTGTGTCTATCAGAATCTATTCAGATTTTCCCTTGATATGCTTATCGTCCTTTGAGTTGGTTTAGTTACATGCAATAGAGAAAAAGCTCATCTTTCTTTTTTTTTTTCCTTTTCTCTTTTAATTTCATTTTGTTTGCAGCCAATGATACAAGAATAGGGTTGGTCAAGGAAAGAATGTTGGGATAGCTATGGGGTATGTATAACATTCCAGCCATGGAGCCAAAAGGAAATTTCCCATTGATTCTGTCTTAAAGATGGGTGATATTCTAATTTACTTCAGTTAAATATATAAAGGTCATTGAGGGAAAAAAAATCTGATAAGCTAACAACCAATCCTTTGTAATAAACGCTGCTGAGAAAAGATTTACTAGTTGGTTTTATGTCTTTGCCTGTGGAGTTTATCTCAGATAACTCTTAACTTAGGGGAGCTTATCGAATACCTTTGTGATGAACGGTACAAAAGATGGTACAAGCCTATCACTGCTTCAAGTTAACAGCTAGTTTAGAAAAAGGCAACATTGTAACCTTTGGCTAAACTTATCCCCGCGTCCCATTTAAATAAGGTTTCTTCATGTTTTTTATCCTTGATTTTGTTGATAATGGCTGGAAAATCATGTCTCCTTAATTGTCTCATATGCGGAGAACAGGTTGTGGAAGAAGATAACACACCTAATGACGATAATCTCCAAGCTTGATTGTTGGTTAGCTTAGATTTTAGAAGGTTAACTTTGTTTGCTCTTGCAGGGTTCTGATAGAGTTGTGACCTTGTCCAACTGGGTGCCATGCCTTTGATTATCAAGACTACTAAAATGTAGCAGAGA
>NW_018397254.1:8202966-8239748 GCF_002168275.2 Theobroma umbraticum | reverse complement strand
TATGGCAGGGCGCACAACTGCTAGTGCCCGGTTACAGGCTAACCTGGCTGAAAAGTGAATGATTCAGTGAACCGTGATCTCTTATCCTCAAAAAATTACTGGTAGATTTAGCTGCCATTAATTTCAACTATGCCAAAATCGGAAACTACATTTTTTCTCTCTCCTCATGCCCAATATTAGAGATATAACTTGAGGATGAGGATGGATGAGACCTTCCTAATGCAAGTCTAATTGCTTCTCCTGCTCACTTTAGGTTTACTAAGCATGCAATGAACCGTTTACACCTTTGCCGCATCTTTCCTAGAAACAGTGCCTGGCAGACATGTTCTACTCAAGTTTTGTTTGACCAGAAAAAAATATTTTCGTTTACAAAAACTTGGACCGTCGGAACGGCAATCAAGCAAAGCAATCCTTTGCATAACCCAGCCTAATGAATTTGTACTGCCATCCAGAATATAGCGTGCCCTGCCCTCTTAGGCACTTCTTCCCGTCATTTCCATCATTGTAACTCAATTTGCATGTTCTCTTCAAACATCGCACTCAACAAGGTCAAAAGTTAACCAGTATTAGAGTACTGGTAATGTTTGCCAGCCTAAGCTCCTCCTTAAATTGGCCACAAAGATCCACACGTTTAAACATAGAAAAACAAAGACATACTATCCTGTTCACTTTACATCTCTTTCTCCAAACCCAAAAGTTCAAACAAAAGAAAGAATCTGATCTTCAGGTATTCATGGCGAAATGAAAAAAAAATGGAGATAAAACAGGAGAAGCTGCCTTTTTTACAAGAAACCTTTCAGTTGATGAGAGAATGGTACTAAAACTACAGCCACTACTCATGCCCACATTGCATGATGGCCCAAAGCATCAACAATATCTTACATAAGACACTACAATTTCTAGAGGATACAACTTAATGAGTGATGAAACATTTCTAAATTTTCAGGTATCAAATCCACAGTGGCAGGTTTTGATGCATTACATCCATACACTACCAACTTTAAACCTCTAATTCCATTTAAAATTCACATAAAATACCAATAGTCAACAAAATCATCACACTGCAAAGAACAGATAACTAACAAGAAAGATATTAAGAGATTACTAAACAAAAACAGTATGATTACTTGATTGAAAAACCAACAAAGTATTCTTAGTTCAACAACCCCTTAAAGGGCCACAGTAAATTAACCAAAAACAGAACATCATATTAAGTTCATTAAAATTCAAAAACCAAACTAAAATGGCTCATAATGGACGAATTCCTTCCTACTTCACACCATTTAAATTCTTCAGCGGTACTGCAAAAAAGAACAAAAATGAAAACACCCAGAGGTTAAGAAACTATTAATAGTAAAAAAAATTATAAAACTTAAGGAACTACAACCATCAGAAGAGTAATGAAGAGGAGATACCTTGATAAATCCAATTTCCTTTGCATTGCTACGGAAGCACTGTCTGCAACACATAAGTCCATACTTCCTGATGATGGCATGGGGGTTTCCGCACACACGGCTATCAATACGAAACAATAATTATAAGTACCACAAAACAACCACTACTGCAACATGAAAGCACCACAAAATCATTTAACCAAGACAAGACCAGATTTCAAAAAAACCATGGGCAAAATATTTCAACATGCTACTCCCAAAGTAATTCATAGCAATCTCAATCTAAGCAAATTTCATGTCATTAAAGACCTTAAGCACAATGATTAACATGATATACCGTTGGATCAGGCACTTGGAAAACAAAAGACAAATTCTCTTCCACTACGTCAACATATTATATGCTAAAAAATAACATCAAACAGAAAACTAAGCACTACAATAAAGATTCAATAATAATAGTCTTCTCCTTCTAAGAAATCCAAGAAAAAAAAGAGTGGAACGAAGGAAAGAAAGCAAATACCAGGCACGAGAGCCAGGGCCGTAGGTTTTGGGGTGAGAGTTCCAGACGTTAGAGTGACCCATGATGGATTAGCCGCTCCTCGATCCAAGCTCTGAAAGGCAAAGGGAGGTGGCCCGAGAGCAAACTGCAAATCTAGATGACGCGGAATTGTTTTGCTTGGCAGGAATAGGATGGTATTTATAGACGGCTTCCAAAACCCTAGTTTTCCTTGTCTGGTGGATGCCGACTTGCTTACCAGTGCAGCGGTGGTTTAATTGGCCCATCAAGAAGTACTTAGGCCCAATAAACTATAACCCGTGACCCGTTTTCCTTGATAGGTGGATACCGACTTGCTTGCCCGTGCAGCAGTGGTTTAATTGGCCCCACAAAGTACTTAGGCCCAATAAACTATAACCCGTGACCCGTTTCGTTTTTTTTTTCTTTTGCTTTTTTTTAATTAACCCCAAAAATGACAAAATTAATTATAAATAAATAAATAAATTATTTTTTAAAATACAATTTGTCACTATCGTAACTCAATTACAATCATCTCCTTAATCCACTCAGTATCACTAATAAGATTATATAAATAATCATCATGATTTATCCATGGTAACTAAGTAAGTAACTCAACATTGCAATGCTCAAACTTTGAACATCTCAAATTAGAAATTACTTTAGGGTTTTCGGTTTGATCACATTTAGTGAGCTACTAGTTTTGGAATTTCAATTTCATGTGCATTATGTTCATCAGTAAAGATTTTTTACCCTTCTTAATGGGTAAAAGATAAGCAAACAAAGCGTGGATATACTTTTTTTAATTTTTTTTATATTTGTAAAAAAAAAATGAAATATAACTTTAGTGTAAATTTAAGCCATTTTGTTCTCAACAAATCTAACAGTATTCAATTTAAAACGTAGCATTAATTTAAAAATTAACATCATATTTTAAATAAAATATTTATAAATCAAACATTACGAATATTATTTATAAAATTTTAATATACTAGTTCTCATTTATATAATAAGTACATTATCATCTAATTAAATTGAAAATTATCCAGATTTAATGTATTTATAAACTTAGTTATTCATGAATAAGTTATTGGTAAACATGAATATAATAAATAATAAATAATGTTTAGTAGTTCTAATAGTTTTTTAATGAATAATGTTTGCTGTTTTCCCAAGAAAAAAAATAATATTTACTAATTTCAAGAGTATTAATTTATTACTTTATTTTGTGTCTAGTACGATAAATACCGATCTCCAAAGTGAAGACTCAGAATACCAAAGGTGGAAACTGGAATCGTCGGGCAGTCCTGTATCCATGGCGGACCAAGCGGGCACTTCCTCTTCTCACCTGGTAATCACCAACTATCTCACTGATTAATCTGCAATTGAAAATACCGGCCGACCCATTTTTTCTTTCATAACTACTATTCAATTATTTTGAGTATTTTTTCCGGTAGTTTCTTTCAATTTCAACGGTTCCTGATTCATCTACGTTTTCAGGAAAACGTTCTTGAAGAAGACGATGATTACGACTTAATATACGGCGCTGAATCAGGATGGGTGGAAGCAAGAACGCAGTGTGATCACTTGGCTTCTTTATCGTCTGATCTCGCTCACATTCCAACCCCTAATACTCCCTGCAACAGGTTAGCCCTCTATTCTCTGAAACTCTTAACTCTATTGTTATTAATTTCATGTCTATGAACAATCCTATCTCTTGATCAAACTAAGTCTTTTTTTTCTCCAGAAAGTTGGGTGTAGATATTTGGTTTTATTCACATATTTTTCAGCCATTTCCTGGGATTAAATTAACTTATAGTGTAATAAAGTAGTTAATGGTTTTTTTAGCATTGGAGCTGCTAAACCATCTTTGAAGTATGCATTCAGTGCTGTGGTTAATTTGTGACTTTGATGGAGATTCTTAGGGCAAGATTACATAATTCTCTTCCTAATCTTCAAAGCTTTTTACACTTGACAAGGTGCCAGCACCCAAGTGAGAATTGGTTGTGCCTATGCTGTAAGGATGTGCTATGTAGCCGTTTTGTGAATAAGCATATGCTTGAGCATCATAAGCAAACAACCCATTGCATAGCGCTAAGCTATAGGTATGTATTTAGTATTTGCTTTCCCTTTTGCTTCTCATTTTGCTTTCTTCCTTCCTTGAGAAGATGCGTTAAAGTTGGAAAGGTTTGTGGGTAACTTTGTCATGGTTGTGTGAAACGATCCCAGTGACCTGTCAGTTTGGTGTTTCGCTTGCGATTCTTACCTGGATGCTCAAGTGATTCGGCAACTGCGACCTGTTCACGAGACTGCATACATTCTGAAATTCGGTGAAGCCCCTCCACATCGGTCTGTTGAATGCCCTCAGTTAGAAGATAAACAGGCCAAGGATATGCCATCAGGCAGTTGAATCTCATGGTACATCATGGTTTTCTGACCCCTGCTGTTTTGTATTTGGGGTTGTGTACAAGGGCAGAAGAAGGTTGGCTTGGGATTGAATGAAAGGTTTCACGTCGTCTTTACTAAAATTTAATACAAAACTAGCTGAATTTCTGTATGATTTGGTCTGATTTTATGCGATAGCCCTTTATGAATGAGTTGAATTTAATGATAATTCCTAACAAAAGCAAATGTCCAGACAGTATGTTGTGCTGACTACTGAGGAATATCAAACATGGAGATCTCAACCGAAGAACTCAATAAAGTTGCTGTTGATATAAGTGAATAGGATTCCAACCGCAAATTTATTAAATGTCTTTGCTTTTTCTAAAGGCACTTATTTTATTTGTAAACTAAAATAATAAAATCTATTTAGAGTAAATACAGTATCAATTCGAAAAGAATTAAAAAAGTTCCTACTGTGAGCATTAGCAGTTGCACTTTCAACTATTCTTTGTCAGGCCGCATCTCTTCAATCATCAACAGCTAAGCAGCTAATGGCCTTTTCCTGCACATAAAGGTTGATGCAGCCGACAAGGGAAAAAAAATTAGAAAGATCGCTCAAACAGCACAGTTAGTTAAAAAAATTATGTATCTTGGGTTGCTGAAGTGCATTGAACAAGAGTGCTAAGACATTCCTTATTGACCCTCAAGACAGCCGTTATTTTCTCATTTGACAAACATAATTTAGGAAAAGAGTACCTGTTGTGATATAGCTCGCTGCTTGTTCAGGAACTTGGTCCTTGTCTTGCTCATGAGAGAATTAGGAGACTTGGTCATTTTCTGAAACCAAAGTGGGAAATGTAAGAATTATCACAGTCAACAGCTTTGTCATCCATGAAGGAAATAGGAAAAAATAAAAAACCACAGAATTCTAGTTGATCAAGGCCAAGGCAAAGAAAATCTGTCCTACCGTCTCCAGCTTCAATTGCGAAGAGCTTGTGTGTGGTTTCGCTCTTAGAATCCGAGGCAAATAAAATTCAACAGTGACCTACAAGGTTGGAATAATGAATCTTACAGCATTAGGATTATGGTGCACAAATTGATACATGACAAATTCGAATTTCATTTCACGAACTACTTAACTTCTTCTCTCTCTGAAATGAACGGCATATTGGCTGGGGGAGGCCTTTCTTTAGGCAGAAGCTCAAAAAGTTCATGGAAGTTTTCATTTTCCTGTTTATAGAACAAATACATTGAGCAAACGAAAGAAAACTGTGATCAATGGAATGCAGAGTGTATCAGTTTAAACTTACCATCATGTGGTTGATAAATCCATCTTTTCCTAGAAATTGCTCCAGAAAGTTTAACTGTAAGATTAATAGAAGGAACAAATTCAATGGATTAGTTTCATTCTTTCAGAAGACTTGCTGACAAATCTGAAGGTGTCTTAACATTAAATACCTGTATTATCTGAGACCATGTTGATAAAGTGACCTCATATTCACCAATCTCGACATATATATCTGGACAATTCCCTTCCTGATAACAGACGGTTTTAGTAGAATCAGTATCCAAAATAATTCAAAACATCTGATATGGCATTGCTTGTCAGTTACCTTAAAATAATTTAGAACATTTGATATATCATTGGACTGGCTTCCCAGTTTGTCAATAATCTTGTTCTTCTCTTCTTGCTTTTCTGAAGTAACACTTTCATGAGTTGTGAACTTCTCCAAAGTGTTGGTTTCAAATATCAGAGCTAGAGCCACACTGGCTGCTTTACGGACTTTTTCATCCTTATTTGCTATTAGGTCTGAAAAATATGAAATTGCCCTGCATCCATTAACAAAACCACCAATGTTACTTTAGAATAAGTTTGCAGCCATGTTAGGATTACTTTAATTGTGCCCTCCAACAAATGCAGGTTTGAAATTTGAAAACTATTTAGAGAATGGAAGGCAACTAGGGGCGCTGCGAGAAAACCATATGGGAATAAAGACGAAACCCAAAATAGAAGAACAAACTCCATATATAATCTGACTAGGCACAAGAAAGTTATAAAGATGTTTATAGGCCTTACCCTTGCCAATACTTGTAACTGAGTCTCCATCCATCGAGGGTTGAGAGAAGAAAGCACCAAGCAGATATTGCAGCTGCTAGAATAGCTGGTGGGTGTCTACTTGAATCCATCTGAGATGAAAATAAATTTTCACTTTTAACTTTGCGATGATATATTGAAAGTAAAAGGACCATTAATTGTATATATAGAAGTAAGACTCAAGAAGCTGGGTACATGGCTAACAAATTACAGACTCGTACGAATGGAAATTAAAGCGAGTTAAACATGCTTAATTTATGTGGTTAAAATCTCTGTCTTAATTAACAAAATGAGGACATCTTTAAGAGGATATAAGATGGAAAACATACGCTACAGTCGGGATTAATGAAATTCCATATCAATAGCATTGCTTGTTCAGTCTCATCTGTGTAAATATCTGCGGTGAAAAAAGCTGCCATGGCCAAGGAATGTAGTAGTGCCTGCAAACATATTTACAAATTAACCCATCAATATGGATCCTAAAATCAGAGAAGCATTAATCTCAATGTTTATCTTTTGCTACCTTCGAGTCATTAGACTTGGTTTTGAGAAGCTTGGAAAGTGCAGGAACTGAATCTCTATACACTTCCCGTGCCTTGTCCGGGCAACGAATTACCATTGCGATCAACCCTGTAAAAATATTGGCTTACATGAGAAAATTAAGAACTCGTATTCTAAAAGTAAAGGCGTATGTGTTGTTGCAAATCAAAACTAACCAATGGCCTCTGTTGCTAGGCGTAGCTCTTTAGCAGATCCTTTCTTCATGACCTTGAAGCATTGATATAGTAATGTAATCGAACTGCAAGAAAAAGAAAAACAAGGCAAAATTAGTTGAAGAAACTTTCGTTGCTAGCTAATTTATGTTCTTTCCATCTTTCTTTTTGTTTTTCCATTGAAAGACTGATGCATTGCAAGGAAAGTACGTACTTCTCATCCATAAACTCATGATCTGGCTTGATATTTAAGGTTTTAACAATCGATGATAGTGCTTCCTCTCTTTTGGGAGACCTGCATTAACAACAATTAGACAAAAAAATAATCAAATTTTTAAGTGGTTACTACTAGAATATATACGTAAAATATAATTAATTACTATTAATAATTATTACACCAAAACACTAAAGAATGTTAAGAGAACAAACTTGAGTTAAATATATATATAGACCTTTTCTGAGGAAAGCAACTTAGCTGATCTTCCAGTTGCAACTTGGATAAATTCTTAAAATTGTCCATACTGCCACTATCATCGTCATCGTCACCATCATCAACCCAATTATAAGCACCTGCAGGTTTTCCATACCAATTAGCTTATTGAAGCAATTAACCCAGCTGTCTCATAAGCTGGCTAGAGATAGGGGCCGGGTTGAAACCACACAGCTCACATGTGAAAGGGCGGAAGCTCAAACACACATAAAATATTGAAGTATATATATCTCGGGTCGAGACTGAAAAAACAGAAGCCTAACTTTCATTCGATTACAAAGTCATATATATACGTATGGCACATCCCTGAAATTAAGTAAATGAACATTATAAATTAACCCAGACACATGGAACAACATTGGAGTAAGGGGAGCAGCATGGCTATTTTCACACTACCAATGCAGGGCAGTTCACGTACCTGCTGGTCCATTCAAAAGTTCATCAGTTTGGTGCTAAATATATATTGTCAAACTGATCTCAAAATCCAACACCTGATCAAGCAAATACATAGCAATGGGGGGTGGGTTGTATATAGGTAGCTAGATAAATTCTTGTGGTTCAACATCTTTTCTATGACTTGGGAAAACAAGCATCTCAAAAACGTAATATTATTTTTTGTTTCTACGTAAACAAATTTCTAAGCCAAAACTGGAATCTGTCAACTTCTGTTTGTAACGCTCTAAAGTTTTCTTGACATAAGAACGTTAAATTATAGCTAGTCAAATCTCGGTAATGCTTCATACAAATTGTTAAAAAGAAAACGGAAAAACTTAAACCTCGTCGCCTCATTTTTGTTGATCTATCGGAGAACTGGAAACACGGTTTAATTCTTTGCTGCCGGTCGAAGCTCGGAAAGAGTTTTGCTTTGCTGCTGCTAGAAGCTCAAAAAAGCTCAAACTCTTATTCCCCTGTTGTTCTCAGCAATCACCTGCACGTTGGATTGCAGGAGATAGGATACCTTACTTATATAGGCAGGCTATAGTAAAGCGTCTTGGTTTGCATGGCTTCTTATCAAGAGTCGAACTTTAATTTAATTTAGGATTTCGTTTTTCTTTTAGGGTCATATTATATATTTTAACTTTAAAGATTTAAAGAAACACACACATAAGAAGCTTAAAAAGTTAAAGAAATTACAACTGAAATTAGGATTAGTTAGATATTATAGTTGCATTGGATAATTAATTAGTGAATTTGTATTTAAGACTGACAGGCATGTATAGAGTTTTTGCAGTACCACTTAATTACAAAGTACTAATTTATAAATGCGCAATGATAAAAATTTAATATTTTCAAAATAAATATTTTTAAAATTGTGAATATTTATTTTTGAGAACTCTCAATTTTTAAGTTATTTATTAACAAAACGAAAATATTTAATTAATTCATAACATTTAAAATCTATACATTTGGTTAATTAATGTACCAAATTAACTATTTAAAATTTTTCATTGAAATTGACATTCATTATTGATAAATGAACCTTTCAATGAACTAATTAAACATGTTTCTTAGATTGAAATTTAACCTTTTTAATGAATTTAAATTATGTTTAAGATCTCGTTAAAATTGATTAATTCAATTAAATGATCTATCGCACTTAAATAAAAAAGATTAATAACAATTCTTTTACACATCGAACAATTTATAGGTTGCGACAATAAAGATGGTTACTTGAGCTAATGTCCAAATAAATATAAGAATTACAAAATTAACCGCCACCCTTTGTTGAATATGAGTATACTCCAGGGTTGAGGCCATGACTGCTCTTTTAATATGTCTATTCAGAATTCAATGTGGCTAGTTGTAGTTCCTTGTAAATCACAGGCGCGCTGCTCACACTCCAGCTTCCCCCACCTTGCCTCCACTCGCTCACAAGGGAATATCAATTTACCAAGGCTGTTGGAAATAACCAATGTCAAAAGTCAAAACTAACTAGAATTAACCTATAAAAATGGTCAAGCTGATATTGCTCAAAGCTAAAGGCAGATGCAAATTCGGAATAATCACTAGCGAACTGTTGCATAGGCAACTATGCTAATTGATATGCAAGCATGAGCTGCAACATATTTCTCCTCAGCTTAAAAGAGAAGCTAAAATTTACCTTCTGTTAACAACATTGTGCACGTGACAGAGCCATTGGGAGAACTCATCATGAGATCCAGCCTGCACCGGGTTTGCTCTGAGAACCATGCATGAAATATATTCGTCAGTAAAGATTAAAATTAATAACATTAAAGGAAGTATATGGAAACTACATCTATAGAAAGAACCCTGACCCAAATTTTTATTGAAGACAAAAGAATCTAACATTGTAGAACATTATGAATAAACAGGACAAAAGTATAAAGGACCTACTGACTTCTCTCCTTTCCTCCCAAATGAATGATTGAGTATAATCAAACAAACAAAGCAATTAAAACATCCAACAGCTATCAATTTTGATTTAGGAAGGGCTTGACTTTGAAATTCCATCATATTTCATTCAGCAGTCCCAATAACTTCAGGACTTGACTATGTTTGCTTTCTTCTCCTTTTTGTTGTTGGCTTTTATTGCAAATACTAATGCTACTTCAATTTCAAACCCGGATGGGGTGAGATGCAGAATAGCATCCTGCTGCTATTTAGCAGTCCCTTTCATCATACCATCCTGAAAGAAAGGTGAACAGAAGTGGTAGACTAAGATTCATAAACTGGAATCTGCCACCAGAGAAAGGAAGTGGAGAAGACAAGAATATATACCTCAGAACTTCTTTAAAGTGATCTGCGCATTCCTTGCACGGGTACATTCGAGATAGTATTGACATCTGCTAGCCAAAGAACTTCTTATGAGTCCTCAATCATCAATAAGGACAACAAGTTACTTCTATAACCCAGTTTTATTTCTCCTTACAATTCCTGTATGTAGGCAAGTAAGGTTTAATTAACCTGACCAGAGCTTTGGCATGTTTGGAGTCTTTGGACTCAGCTCATTTCATTTTTAATCAAAATTCATATCGAGCTTGAGCTTAAAAATTACAAGCTTGATTAAGGTTAAGACTATAGATCTTTCACCAAGCATGACAGAGTACCAGCTCTTTTACATCCTTCTTTTGCTGCCTTGTTGGATTTTCAGGATACTGGGAGAAAAAAAAAAGAATAGGTTAATAAGCTACATTCAAAACAATCAGTCTAAAGACATAGACATAAGAACTGAGAAGCAGAAGAGAAAAACAAAAGTAGAGGTAATTAATGAGAAGACCTGAGCAGCCAGAGTGTGAAGAAAAGTCCAAGTAGCTCTTCCAAGTTCTTCTCTAGTAACAGGTGCAGCAGACTTCTGTTAAAGAACGATAAATCAATATTCAACCAAGCAGGCTAATTTTATAGAACTACAAAATGGGTCTCACAAATGAAAAACCCTGACAATAAGAAGCTTGTATACTAGAAAAAGCCGTGACATGGGAATTTCGACAAACAGTTAATAAGCAAGCTACGAGCAACGTAATTGACTTTTACAAGCGTCCAGATTGGTACCAAGTAAATAAGCATATGAAAGATGGAACCATGGGGAATGGCAGGTACCTTGGTAGTAGTGGCAGGGTGGTAGTCAGCGTTTGCTCCTGATGATGAGAGAGAGACGAGAGGATTTTTCTTGGTGGGCGATGGATCGTGAGACTGTCGGGTGAAATTGGCAAGGTGCGTTTGGACACAATTCGAGAATCTTTCAACGGTTTGAAACAAAGCTTGGATTGGTTTTGGATTTTCAGGCATCTTGCTTGACAGACAGACAAAGGCGGGAAAACAAGAAGTTGGACGTTGAAGGTACTGTTTGGGTACTTCTCTAAATAACTGTTCGAAAAAGGGCCAATGGCAGCTTTCCTTATTGAGAAGGTAACATAAGATTATTATTATTATTATTATTATTATTAAATTTTTAAAAGACTATTTGTTTTATTATTGTTGCTACACATTAGGTCGAGATTATAAGAATATTAATTTTTTTACATAATATTTAAAAAAAATTTTAAATTATTTAAAAAAATTTAAATAAGTTTTTATATTATTATTATGATCAATCAAGTTTTTATATTTTTAATTTGAGTCAAATAAGTCTTTTTATTTTTATTTTAAATCAAATAATTTTTTATAATTAATGATTAATTTAATCAAAATATCATTTATCATTTTATATTATATGATACTAACGTAACATGTTAATATGTCATAATTAAAGATGATTTGATATATTTACATATTATAATTAATAATGACATGGCATGTTAATTTAATATTATAATATGATTATGTAATATTTTTTACTTTCTATATCAATATCATATCAGTGCCATGTGAATATAAAATAACATATGATATTTTGATCAATGATAATTAGTTAATAATTAATAATAAAGATTTATTTAATCTCAAATAAAAATATAAAAACTTGATTGAATACAATAAAAGAACAATAACTTATTTAATTTAGAAACTTATTTAATTATTATCTCTAATTTTTTTATTATTCTTATAAATCTACTTTAAAAACACTAATTTTTTTTCATTAACTAATTTGATAAGATGTTATCCAATCTTATATTTTTTTATTTTTTATTAAAAGGAAAATCAACGTCTAAAAATAATATTGAAAGTTAAATAGTCATTATTTAAATAACTTTATGCTTAAAAGTAGAGATGTCAATATGGATGTTGGGTCAATCCATTTTTACATGAACTATCAAAACCCCAATCCCATCCACCCTTAGTCAACTCATGGGCTGGGTTAAGTTAATCCACTTTTTTTTTTCAAAAAAAAAAAATCATTTTCTCAACTTTACCTAATAAACTTTTTATCAATAAAATTGTTGCATGATTTAATCTATAAATTGAATAATAAAAATATATTACAACCAAATAAATTATACTAAACATAAATAAGTAAATAAATTATATCAAATATAAATAAAGTTTCAATCTTTAGTACAAATTACAATCCTACCAACATAAGTACATAGCCAAATAAATAGAAACTTTAAAACTCATTTATATCCTCTCAAGTCCTCATATTTAAGCAAAATATTTGAATCTTGTTTAGGCAGTAATAATGTTTTAAGGTCTAAATTATTATTAATTAACATTCATTGCTATAAAAGAAAAGGAGATAATGAGTTTTAATCTTAACCAAAATTATTAATTTGACAAGCAAAGATTTAAGACATTGAAATATATAAAACAAACAATACTATTGATAACTAAATTATTAATTTTATATAGCTAGATATATAAAATTATTAATTTATTTTTTTCTTATGACCCGTACCAACTCGAGACAACTCACTGATCAGTTGGATTAGCCTATCTAGACTCATTTTTAATGTGAGTTTGAATTTTCATACCCCAACTAATCCCACTTTTAATAAAAAATGAGTCAACCAATGGACTAAGCTCATTTTGACAAGTCCACTTAAAAAGGAGCATTTTATTTGTTATTTTTTTATTATAATTTTGAAATTGTTCAATTATAATTAAGAGTGTGTCAATGACTACTTTTTAATCGGTATCTTGTATTACTCAATCCAATTAAGCAAAATTAAAGTATCTTATAATCGGGTTTGAGTATTAAAACTATTACTTGTCGCGAGTTTGGATGGGATTCAACTAGTGATCTTGGGATACCACTGAACTTGATTATAAATAATGATTATTAATATTAAATTTTAATTTTATATGTATTATTTTTTGTTTATACATTTTTTATAACTAATGTAATATTTATTAAAACTCATTAATTATTCTAAATATTATTTTGAAATTTTTATTTATTTTTTATAAATTAATTTTAATTTATTAATTTACTTTTCATCAATAATATACATAAAAAATTATTTTAATCAAATATTTAACAAAAAATATTTAAAATATTTATGTACAGATTCAGATGGTAATTCAAAAATTTTAACAAGTATATATAAGATTTGGATCCTTTATCAAATAATAACATTAGGGTAACTTAAAAATAACGGATACCCTACTCATGAAACTATATAATTATAACAAGTAATTATATCACATTCTATAACTTATAATTGCAAACTTCACATAATATCTATAATATATATAAAAGTAGGATAATTGATTAGGTCAATTAATTTATACCTGTTATTCTCAATTGGATTAATTTTGTAATAGTTTATATTCTGTTAACATTTAGCTAAGTATAAGTCTTGTATCTAGAAAGTTTATATACATCATTTAACAAAAATGTAAACTTCCAAATCACAAATGTTATTCATTTTTATTTGAACAATATATTTTTAATGAAAAAAAATTTACTGGATGTTTAATAGAATTATTATCTTTTTTGATTAAATACTGTTTTAAAACCATATATCTAGGAACAACTCTTAGTAAAACTTTTATTAAAAATAATAGCTTTTAAAATTAAGTTAAAGCTATTTGGTGAATTTACTTTTTATAAGTTTTTTTTATAGATAAGCTGTTTGGTAAAACAACTTATATAAACTTTAATTTTGATTAAAATTATTATCAAAGTGTATTTAATAAATCAAGAAAAAAATTGAATCAAATAAAAAAAGATGAGTGTGAAAAAAATATAATTTTTTCTATAATATTATGAATTGTTGAAAGATAAAAGAAAAATATAAAAAAATATTTGTTGTTTTTTTTAAAGATTGACTTAAAATTTATGACATTTGGAATTGAACAAAATTGATGTTAAGAACAATCATTAACAACTAATTATTTTAATTATAATAAACAAATATTATATAGAAAAGAAAAAGGTAAGAACAAATAAACATCACATAATTATTATATCAAATAATAAATTGAGAAATATTCAATCATAAAAAAGACTTTTCAAAGCAATAAAAGAATGATAGAAAATAAAATGAAAAATAAAATAAAAAAAATAGTATCTTAATGTAGTTTTGAATTTTAGATTTTTTTTTTATTTTTGTAAGAATAAAAAAAATCTAAAAAGATGATTTGCAGGGAGGAGGAGAGAAGAGGGAGATGGATATAGAGACAGGGAGGAGGCCATTTTTGAGAAAAATTTTTGTTGGAAAAGAAAAGAAAACTCTCATAAGAAATTGGCTTTTTTTTTTTTTCTAAAGAAAACTTCTATTTGGAGCTTTCTTTCTTTTTTATTTAATTTTGCTTAAAAAAATTATTTTTTAAGAGCTTGTAATAAAATACTGTTTGACACAGCTTTTATTTTTAAAAAATAAATAAATTAAAAATAAATTAAAACAAATAAGTATTTAATAAATATCAATTTATCTCTTTCTCTATTTGTAAAAATTATACATTCATATAATTGATTAATACGATATAATTTTTCTTACAAACGCTATTAAAAATACTAAATTAAAATTTGCTCCAACATAATCTATATTTTATGGCCTTTTCATAATGTAGCTACAGGGATCATCCTAATTTTAATAAAATTTACACAATTCTAAATTATGACTGTAAATTATAACTAATTAATTATAATTGCGAATGATATAATCCGGTTATAAGGCTACAATATAAACATCCTTCTTCAAAAATGTAATAGATAGAACACAATCTTCAGTAACCGGGTGGACCTCCGAGCTTCTCACGGTTAAGATCCTTTTTCCTTTTTCTTTTTTTTTTTTAGTTATCAGATTCCCGTATTTTCCACTTCCCAGCCGGCAGCCGCTGCAACAAACGAAGGAATGACGACGGCGACCGCGACGGCAACGCCTTGCGTGGCTCACTTGGTTGGCCGTTCCACCGCTCGTCTTCAATACTCTATAGGCGCTCCTCTTCTTTTCCGAAACGCGGCATTTTCGACCAAGAAGAGTAACAAGAACAAGCTCTCATCAAGAAAATCTTGCTCTACCTCTATTATGGCCGCCTTACCTTTCGAACTCTTCCCTCCCCCCATCGATCATGACTTCCTAGTACAGTCTCCCCCTGCGCTACCCTGAGCAATTTTTTTTTCATTGAAAAAGTATGGTTTTTTTTGGGATTTTTAATTTGATTGATTACAGGATACGGTTACAGCTGAAGGAGCGAAGGTTTCTGAGGAAGGAATAATAGAAACTTTTGAGAATGATGATGAAGCTTTGGATGCATTTGATAATGGGGTGGTGGTGCGTTTCTACTTTAAATTCAATTTCTGACTCAATATTTCTCGTTTTCATTTTCTTTGTGTCTTGAATCTCTTAGTTTTTCTAATAATATCCTTGTTTTTCATTTGATGGCTTTTAGGTTATGGACCTTTCCCAGTTTGGACGGATAAGAGGTAGGTACCTCTGCTTATTTCCCACTTCACTTCATTTGAGGTTTACTTATGCTAGTATGATTTGTTCTTATGAAAATAATATATTGGATTGAATTATTGAAGTCAGTGGAGATGACCGTATTCAGTTTCTTCACAACCAAACTACTGCAGATTTTGAATGTCTTAGTGAAGGACAGGTGTGTGTTTCTTGGGGAGTAGTAGATATACATACCCTCTTTGTTTGCTTTGTCTTTTTGCTTCATTTGGTTCAAACTGAATGGATTTTCTTCAATTGAAATTCATAGGGATGTGATACAGTTTTTGTTACGCCAACAGCGAGGACGATAGATATTGCTTATGCATGGATTATGGTAGTCTTATTTCCTATTTCTAATGTATTTTAGTTTGCTTTTTTTTTTGTTTTGCTTTTTTAGCAATGGATTGATCCTAGTTGATTTGTTTGCTTATTAGTCTTTTGTTCAAGTTCACAGAAAAAGGCAGTAGTATTAGCGGTCTCACTCGAGACCTGTGGAAACATAACTGAAATGCTCAATAAGTATGTCCATTCAACCTCTTGGAGATCATTGCATTCATTGCTTTTTTCCCGGAATAGCTTTGCCTGGTTTGTGGCGCTCAGCTTTTCTTTTGCAGGTACATATTTTTCGCTGATAAGGTAGAGATTCAAGACATCACCAAGCAAACTTGCTTATTTGCTCTAGCAGGTCCAAAAAGCAACCAAGTAAGGAAATTTCTATAAATTGTTATTCTTCCATGGCAGTGCTCTTTTTGTTGGTTTTAATTTTGATGATCTTAATGACTTCAGTTGTAATGTGTAAACAGGTGATGGCTAATTTGAATCTCAGTGATCTTGTTGGACAACCATATGGCGCAAATCGACATTACAGCGTAAGATCTCTATGTTCTTTTGAGCAAGTTGTTAATTTTGGTCTGTCTTGGACTATTTTGCATTTTTAATTTTTTTATGAGGTAAGTTCCACACTGGTAAGACTCTTTGATGTCAAAATAGTACTTAGAATAGGAAAGTAGTCAAATTGTATTCTGTTTAGTGTTTATTGTTGTATATCAAAAGTAGGATTTTTATCCAATTTCAGGTGAATGGTATGCCTCTAACTGTTGGGGTGGGAAATATAATTTCTCAAGAAGGTTTTTTGTTGATGATGTCACCAGAGACAGCCGGATCAGTCTGGAAAACTCTTCTTTCTCAGGGTGCTATTCCATTGGGTTTTAATGCCTGGGAAAAACTAAGGGTTATACAAGGTGGTAATTCTTGATTTGTTGGCCTGTCATGGCTTCCATTGTTTACTTATTTGCTTAATGCAGAATATCAAATTCAAGCATTTGCTAAGTCCGGTTGTAGTGAAGCATTTTGAGCATTTCTGTTACTAGTCTTGTTAAAAAAGCAGTCTAGGCAAATGTTTATTAAGTAGCTCTATGATTTAATTGATTTTTAATAACTTTTTCCCGATTAATTGTAATTCAGTAAGTTCTTAGGCAAATCTAACTTAACTTTGCAGGACGACCAGCTCCTGGAAAGGAGCTCACTAATGAATTTAATGTTCTGGAGGCTGGTCTTTGGAACTCAATTTCTATAAACAAGGGTAGCTAATCCTTACCATTGACTATCTGCTAAGAAAATTACAAAGATGCTTTATCTAACTCTACTATTCTTAGGCTGTTATAAGGGGCAAGAGACAATATCAAGACTCATTACGTATGATGGAGTTAAACAGAGACTATGGGGAATTCATTTGTCAGCACCAGTAGAACCTGGCAGCCCAATTACAGTTAATGGGAAGAAGGTTCTAGTCCATTTCTTTCCCAAAAGTGATTTGTTAGATTGAAATACATGTATATATTGGAATTAAGAGGGAATTCGTTTACTTTTGGTTCATATTTAAGGTAGAATGGGGAACTGACACAAAGCTATTCTTTAAATTCTGCAGGTTGGAAAGCTGACAAGCTATACCACTGGAAGAAAGGAATCTGACCATTTTGCTTTAGGCTACATCAAGAGGCAAGCAGCTTCGTGTGGGGATACTGTGGTGGTTGGAGAAAATATTCTTGGGAAAGTGGTGGATGTTCCTTTTCTTTCTCAGCAATCTCCTCCAAAGAAATCCAGTCCTTGACTTAACAGAAATTGTACCGATATAACTACTACTTTTGCATGCCTTGATTTCTTGTCATTCTTCAATGGTATGCCATGAACACGTTTTTCTTTTTGTATAATTCTTTTTTTAATCATTTCCCATCTTGTTGGTATGGTGGTCTTCATAAATATGTATTAAGACTTGCATCTTTTTTATTTTTATAGTGAAAGGAAAACTTTAGTAAATAGGCAATACCATTTTTGTCATGGCTTTTGCAGAACATAGAGATGATGCTTAGCTATCCGAATAAAAGAAAATTTTGTACAAGAAGACAGATAAACAGTACATTCTATTCAAAAAGTGAAAAAGCAGGACATATAATAGCCTTAAGTGATAAGCAGTAGTACAAAAAAGTAAAAGAAGAGGATCAAGAAAGGGCTTGGAACTGTATTTTTTTAATTACCACTTAAGAACTATGAAGTGCAATTTTCTTTTCTTCTCATGGTTACACATATTTGCACATTTTACTTCCATAAAATGTGAGGCAAAAAGTATTACCTTGTACTAATTGCATAAAGAGTATCATATTTAAGAGATGTTTTCTGCATCCTATAAAAGGTTACAATGCAATAATTCCATAAGGAGGGGGATTATCTAATGATCAATCAAGAACAATCTGCCAATATATGCTTCGAGGCCTTGTTGATCGGTCAATTCTGTGGGAAAGTTGACAAGAAATGTGATTCTCAAGTCACCTTGCTTTCCTCCTTTGGCATTGGACATTCCTTGAACCTGAATGACATTTTCATATCCTGAGTAACTGAAAGGGAGCAACCTGTGAGAGCCTTCACCATAGGGACCTCAACGGCAATCTCCAAATTGTCGACTTGGCTCCTAAACAGAGGAGAATGATATCTGCTGGAAGATTGCCTGGTTTCTTATTGCCTTTCCCTCGAATGTAACTTTTGTTCCTGCATTTTGCATCCTGGCCTCATATTTATTGTTGGTGTCTCCTCCCTCTTCTTGGACAATCATTCTGCCAACATCTGCCTCAAGCATAATGTTAGAGACTAAATTTAAATCTATTTTTAAAATTTCATCTAACAATTACTCTTTGATTTTGTAGTAGAATCTTCGACTTAAAAGACACAGATTATGAATTCTGCCTACCCCTAAACATGTCGTAAGCACTAGTACTTAGGAAAAGGATGATGTATGAAAGGGAGAAACATACCCTTCATCCGAGACGACATCCCTGATTAACTTGATCGTTTCTAGCCCGCCATAGCACAGCTCCTCCAGGGTGCAGTCAAGCATTTTTTTTCAACTGGGCGAGGTTTTCTCCGAGCAGTGGACTGACAGAACGTAAACGGAGTGGTACTCCTGCTTGTACTTGTTGAAATGCCTGGCATTGTAGTTTCTGATGTGCGCTTTCTATTCATGCTTCTTGAAAGAGGGGAAGGCAAATCTCGACTGACGCTTCTTGACACATTCGGCGATCTTTCAGCTTCTGCTCTGCTCCTTAGAGTAAAGGTTCTCCATAGAGAGAAATTTATAGTCTTAGAAGGGCTGCTCTTCCGTCTTGAGCTCTTCGACCAGAAAGTTGGTCTGGGCGAACCGGTGAGATGCTCCTTCTGCTTGAACTCTTTGAAACTTGAATACGATAAGTAATTATTTCATTTTAGGATTGGTCAGGCCATTTTTCAAATGCTGGAAGTCAATGGCATTGGTGCTTGCCACATCCCTGGAAGATACCCCACTGTTCTCACGCTCGCCAAACCGCGCTTGTACGCCACACCCCTATGTCAGCAAACTTGAGTTTCGTTTTCTCGTTAAATAAATAAAACACGGAGAACAAAGCAAAATCTTTGCATAATAAATATCGGTCGACAATACCTTTTTATTTTCTTTATCATATTCAATTTCGAGTATACTACACTCTCTGCAACGAGGCGTGGGATCAACGAAACCCCCTACGAATAGTAGTTGCCGAAAGGAATTAGGACAGATTCAATTGAAGGACCAAAACCTACAACATGTTCTGTTATTCAAAGATCTGAAACTGAAAGATTGTGTCCTTTTGAGGTTCCAGGCAAGACCCAGTTCTGTAATCCCTTGGAAAAGAAAACAGGTTACCATTCTTAAACCAAATTCATATGTTTTTATACTTGGGGTGTTAAAGTTGCTACCTTCAAACTCCAAAAAGATCTGATTTTTGTTTTTTTTTTTTCCATTTATAGGGAAGCTATCTGTTGCGTTACGTTTCGATATTGTTTTCTTTCTCACTTTTCCTGTCTGTGGATGGGTGAGGAGGGAATGGTAAGTGATGACAAGAGCACTGTTGTCAAAGCCAATCCAAAACTAACAGTATTGCCACTTATTGCTTTGATATTCTATGAGGTATCTGGGGGTCCTTTTTGGTGTAGGGATTCAGAAGGCAGGAGGTGGCCCTCTTTTGTCTTTGCTTGGCTTCTTGATATTTCCTTTAATTTGGAGCATCCCTGAAGCTCTAGTCACAGCTGAGCTTGCTACAAGCTTTCCTGAAAATGGCGGTTATGTAATTTGGATATCTTCAGCTTTCGGCCCCTTTTGGGGTTTTCAAGAAGGATTTTGGAAATGGTTTAGTGGGGTTATGGATAATGCCTTATATCCTGTTTTGTTCCTTGATTACTTGAAGCATTCATTTCCAATATTCAACAATTTAATTGGTCGAATTCCAGCTCTTTTAGGAATCACAGTTTCGCTAACATATTTGAATTATAGAGGACTACATATTGTTGGGTTTTCTGCTGTTTCCCTTGCTGCTTTCTCACTTTTCCCCTTTCTTGTAATGGGGATTCTCTTGATTCCTCGAATAAAGCCTAAGCGGTGGCTTGTAATGGATTTTAAGAAGGTGGAATGGAGGGGTTACTTTAACAGTATGTTTTGGAATCTGAATTATTGGGACAAGGCAAGTACTCTTGCAGGGGAGGTTGAAAATCCAAGTAAGACCTTTCCAAAGGCACTTCTTGGAGCAGTGGTTTTGGTGGTTTCCTCATACTTAATTCCACTTCTTGCTGGGACAGGAGCTTTGAACTCTTCTTCTAGTGAGTGGACTGATGGATATTTTGCAGAAGTTGGGATGTTGATAGGAGGCTTCTGGCTCAAATGGTGGATTCAAGCAGCTGCTGCAATGTCTAACTTGGGGTTGTTTGAAGCTGAGATGAGTGGAGATGCTTTCCAACTTCTTGGAATGAGTGAGATGGGAATGCTCCCAGCCATCTTTGCTTCAAGGTAAGTTAGTTCTCCGATTTTGCTTCCTTAATTGTGCAGATTTATGAGTATTTATAGATCCATATGGAAGCAGATCTAGTGAAAGTTGACCTCTGTTGGTTTGTTGGGGTATGATTTTAAATGAACGAAGGTACAGAATGGTACTTGGCTCTTTATCAACAGATTGCCCGAGTGTCAACACCCAAATTGGTTGTTTCGCTTAAGCTTGCAGGAAAATAACCAATTTCTTACTCATCTTCAAAATTGACTGAAAGCTTTAAAATTAGAGATTTCCTCTGAAGCTTTTACAAGAGCCTACACTGTAACTTTGCCATGGAAGTTTGATTGAACTTTGAACTCCTTTTTTATACCTTTGCACCTGCATTCAGAACATAATCAAGCAAACACATCTCTAAATTTATTTCGAGTGAAGTAATGTATGAATATCATTATGAGCTTTTCCATGACCATGGTCTTTAAAAATCCATTTTGTAGGTCAAAGTATGGGACACCAACAGTTAGCATCTTGTGCTCTGCCACTGGAGTTATTTTCTTGTCTTGGATGAGTTTTCAGGAGATCTTGGAATTTCTTAACTTCCTATATTCGATAGGAATGCTTCTAGAATTTGCTGCTTTTATAAAATTGAGAGTAAAAAAGCCTGAACTACATCGGCCTTATAGAGTTCCTTTACAAACATTTGGCGTAACAATGCTTTGCCTGCCCCCTGCCTTATTGCTTGTTCTTGTCATGTGCCTAGCTTCTGTAAAAACATTCGTTGTAAGTGGTATGGTTATCATTGTTGGGATCTTCCTTTACCCTGCTTTATTACATGCAAAGAATAGGAAATGGACCCACTTTAATATAGAACAGCTGGTGGTTCCTTCAAATGATTTGGATGTGGCACAACCGCATCAAGAAGTTACAGATGAGGCTTCAGTTAGTCTTCTTCCGGTTTTGAAACCATCAGAGATTGACCGAGAACTCTCTGAAACTTCATTGGAAGGAGTTCAAAAATTAGAGTAGGATCTCCTTTGTATACTTTTGTACTATGATTCATGGTGTAATCGGATTTTTCACAGATTATTAGTTATGTATTCTCCTTGGAATCTATAAAACTGTACCACATTGTTCCAAATTTATATGCAAAGAATAAAAAATTTACCCAAAGTAATTTGGGTGGAAATGGTTCCATTGTCCTTCAAACTTTATGTAAGTTAGATATTCATTAGACCATGCTGCTGAAGTCCTGATGCTTCTTAAGCATTGGCATACAGGTAACCTGCAGAAGGGATTTGAAGTTGCACTTAACAGTTTTTCCATATATTACCTTCCAAATCCCAATGTGTAAAGCATGAAAGCTGGATGAATTTTAGGTCAAAGACAGATGGCAGGCCAGATGAATGACAGGATGAGTTATGGTTATGCCTACAGATTTCTCGCTCCAGAAGTTTCCTCAACACAAAATTCAGCCCTGTGGTCTTTATGAACGCAGGCATGAAGCTTTCAATCCCTAAACATATTCCTCTGAAGCACTAATCATAATATATGTCAAAAGCAGGGGAAACAAACCCCAAAGCCAAATATATCAAGCAGCTACAAGTTTCGGTTAAAAAAGTATACAAAAGAAAGCTGAAGCAAATATAAGAAACACAAGTGGACAGCCCCTAACAAGTCTCATATTACAAACGTTAAAAAAAGAGCACGTGAGGTTTTAGTCTTAA
Source organism: Theobroma umbraticum (assembly GCF_002168275.2). Classification (NCBI taxonomy): domain Eukaryota; kingdom Viridiplantae; phylum Streptophyta; class Magnoliopsida; order Malvales; family Malvaceae; genus Theobroma; species Theobroma umbraticum. The sequence continues at coordinate 8,216,827 of NW_018397254.1, read as the reverse complement.
ACGAATATTCAGCCCTTCAATATTGTAAAGTCCTGTTTGGTTTTTCCCTGTTCACATTAGTAGCGGAACTAAAAAACAAAACAGACAAGGAGCCGATCACCAAACACTACAGGAAAAAGGGTCGGAAAAAGGGACAAAAAAGAAAAAGAAAAAAGAGAAAAGAAACTCGGAGTTCATAGCCAAATAGATCATCGTCATCGACGGACATTGGTGCGTATCTCACTCCACCTCAATTCAATTCTCAATTTGCTTGTTGGCTTTTCTATTCTTATAGAAATCTCAAATGGGTATAAATTATTCCTTATTATCACTGTTTAAATCTTTCGAGTTTGTTCGATTGCCTTCGCTGATAACTTGTCTCGATAATTTATTAATTGCACCAAATTTTACCTTTTTTTGTCATCTTTTGTTGTTTGTATTGGGTTTTAGTCAGTAACTAATAGCATTAATCAATTACTAATAGAATTTTGCTTTTTGCCTCTTTGAATTAAATTTCTTTTGTAAATGTGTAAATTTTTTGATATTATATTGATGGAATTATGGTTAATTTGCAGGTGGAAATAGCATTTGGGGTTTAGGGTTTTAGGTTGAGGAGGGTATGATTTGCCATCTGGGTTTCGATATATTTTGATGAAAAATTTCTACTTTAGCAATTGATTTTTGATGGGGGTTTTTACTTGAGTGAAATCGAGGAAGCTGGAGTGGAAGATGATGCGCAATCAAAACTATGCTCGTGTTGATACCTTAGAGCTAAAAGCTCTCATTGTTAGAAAGGTTGGGCATCAAAGAGCAGAGAAGTACTTTGATCAGCTGAGAAGGTTGTTTAGTTTGAAGATTGGCAAATGTGATTTTGATAAGTCTTGCATTAAGACCATTGGGAGGGAAAACATCCCTCTTCACAACCGGCTTATTAGATCCATTATCAAGAATGCATGCATTGCTAAAGTTCCACCGTTGAAAACTATTAAAAAGGTAGGAAGTAACCTTCAAATTGGAAATGGTTATCAGCGAAATTGTCTTCAGTCTCTTTATGGCGATGCATTTCCTCCTTCCCCTCGCAAAGGTAGGTCTCCTGTCAATCGGGATAGAAAGTTCCGGGATCGTCCAAGTCCATTGGGACCTCTTGGAAAGCCACAGAGTATTGTATGTGAGGAGTCAGTTTCCAAGGCACAAGAGCAGAGTGCTACTGAATTGCTTTCACTTGGGAGCAGGCCTCCTGCTGAAGTTGCATCTGTGGAAGATGGGGAAGAGGTTGAGCAGGTGGCTGGTAGCCCGGGTGTTCAGAGTAGAAGTCCAGTTACTGCTCCTCTTGGTATCTCCATAAATTTTGGTGGAGCTCGCAAAGCTCTTTCTAATGCTTTCTTAAGTAATAATTACCACCTAGACACCTGCCAAAATAGAGGTGAGCTACCCGATACAAGATCACTAAGAAGTCGTTTGCAGCAGAAGTTGGGGATGGACGGAATTAGTGTTTCTGTGGATTGTGTTAACCTACTGAATAATGGCTTGGATGCTTTCTTAAAAAGATTGATTGAGCCCTGTGTAGGATTAGCTGGGTTGAGGTCTGGAGATGGGAATTTGAAGCAATCAAATGGTCAGTTCATTCCAAGATTGAATGGAATGTTACATCAGAATTACTTGCAACACTCAGCAAAATCATTTTATGCATCCATGTTGGATTTTCGTGCTGCAATGGAACTGAATCCCCAGGTACTTGGTGAAGATTGGGCTATGCAGCTCGAGAAAATTAGTCTTAGCTCTTTTGAAGGTTGAGAAGAATCTGGTTCACTTAAACTAGCTTAGGAAATTATCATATATGATTTCACGTTCAGAATGAATATATGATTAGGTTTTTTTATCTTTTATCAAAATATACCTTTGCTTGAATTTTGATGTCTTCTTGTGGAGCTCTACCAATATTAGCCAAAGAATTCCATTTTTCATTGGGGAGGTTGGGGGTAGGGGTTGGGTAAAAGGAACACTCTTAACAGCTGCGACCTGCGAAAGTTTTGAATCAAGTTGATGAACAAGCATTTAGATTTTAGCACCTATGATCATTAGAAGGAGATAGGTTTATACGAGGAATGTAAAATACTTGATATGATTAAGATCCCATTGTTGAACAATTCTTCAGTCGATATCTAGTTTTATGTTATTCTTTCTTTATCATTTCGTCTTTCCCCAAATATTGTACCGTGTTATTAATGAAAAGATATAAACATCGTTAGTTCTTTCTTCATTTCGGTTCATGGAATGATGTGGAATCAAACTTGACGTGTTTTTCTACGGCTCTTTTTAACCTTCTTGTCTTCCGCTGATGATCACCAACCAAGATGTTTGCCTTAAATAATTACAGCTGTAGCAATTTGTATATGGTAGGAGTATTGGATTATATCGCGCATCAATCAAAGACAATTATCATTCTGGGAATGGGGGCTGTGGGAATCAGTAGGCTGGTCAGTGCTGGACAAGTTTGTGCCCTGTTTTGACAGAGAATTGAAGATGTTTTCTACTTCTGACACTTCAATCAAATACTTCTCAGGAGTGCACGTGTTTGAAGATGTGGGAAAACACTTCTGAATATACCTTCTATATGGATCATCTATAAGTTTTGCCATGAGAGTTTATCTTGGCATCAGTTCTCTTTCCCGCATTTATAAACAGCGACTGGCTTCTGCTTCCATTAATGAATTGGCTGTTGCTGTTAGTGAACTATCCGTTTCGGGCTTTGTATTTTCCAATATGATACAGTATAATTTTCCCTTTCATTTCGAGCCAAAACATGGTTAAGCATAATACGGTAGTATATGACCGGCCAGTAAACACGACACCAGAATGCTCCAGAATTTAATGATCTGCTTTACACAAACTAAACAGTTCATCTACATTAGTCAGTTAGGGAATATTATGATGGATCCTTACAATATAAATCGGAACACATACTTTATCTCCTGCTAGATTTGAGAAATGTAATGCTGATTCCCTGATGGCATGTTTGGACCGGTCTCTTCTCTTATCTTAAATGGAATTAGCCCCAATTCTGGCAGTAGGGCTACCCAAAAGTAAAAAAAAGAAAGATTGCAGGGCAAAGAATTTCATATGATGATACACTCGAGAATACAGAACAGCAAATACTGGTGTCAAAGAATGCTTTAATATCCTTCCTATAACTAGATTTTTGCGTCACATTTCAAGAATAACGATAACTATGGGGGAAGAAGATGGGGAGAAGCGGGGGAAAGAGAAAATTTCAAAACAAAAACATGATGAGTCATACTTGATTCATCCCCTTGAATTTTGCTTTAAGTATGCTTCCAGTATTATATCAAGACCAGATTCCTGTGAGCACAAAATTCTCATCGGATCTCCTGTCCGTTGTAAAAAGTCAGATCTTGAACACAAGGGAATTGACAGCACCAGATCAATCAGCTGGTAATTGTGGCTGGTTTCGCTAGACTTGCCATGTATGTCATATAGACAGTCCATAAGTATGAAAATGAATTACTCACCAGTGGCTGCAAAAAAGAATAGCACCAGGAAAAAAAATTCATGATTAAAAGTTCAACTACAACCAGAGGAGGAAGAGTGAGCAAAGAATAACACAACAGAATCCAGGAAAAGAGAGAGGGACAGAGGACGGAGAGCAAGCATACCTGCAAAGGAACTGGGATGAATCTGAAGGTGATAAAATCACAAAAGGGCCAGTACATGACACCATTTAACATTGTAGGGACCAAGTCACGCTGTAACCGGGCAACAATTTCTCCACTCCTTTCACCTAAGCCATAAAACCATGGCAACTGCTTAAGCAAAGTATTTGCAGCAATTATTTCTTGAATGTGATGGTCAATGCATTATTCTGTTAGGTGCAATATGGCCCCTAGTTGAATAAGGCTAAAAATTGTTTAAAAGTTACATTCTCCAATCACAACCTATAGATAGAAAAGGTGATGTATAAGTATTAACAATTTATATTGATGCAGTTCAACATGCCTTAAAGTTTGGGTACGTTTTTCCATATAAAAATGAGGTAAAACAGATGGAAAATTATGACAGAATAATCAGCATAATTGGGCAACTAAAGAAGAAAATTGTGTTTATTTTATGACATGTAAGGAAAGAATTGTGCATACCTTGTAGACGTGCATTCAAGGAGAAGAAAACAACAGTCATGGCAGGCCCATAAAGTAGCTGCCCCATGGCCATTTTCTTAAAAGTAGTGATCAAATCTCGCTTTGGGAAGAGTTTCGACATCAAGTTGAACCAAAAATGCAGGGATGGTCCCAAAATTAACATCCCATATCCAGCCATACGTGATGTCCTCACTAAATCATAAGGTTCAGAAGATGGCTTGGAAATTGTCTGATCATAGAAGTCCCCATTAAAAAAAATACAGGTGTAAGTCTCAATGAAACTAATAACAAAAGCACTCCTGAGCCCACACATGCAAACAGGATTTTGTGTATGTGCAAATGTATAATTATATAATCAAATGCAAGCAAACTATAGATTGTAATGTCAGCCATACACCAAGCACGCATATATATAACTACATTTCTAGCAATTTTACACAAGTAATCACCAATTTGACTAGTACATGATACATAAATGAAAGAATTAGCCATAAAGGAAAGAACTAGATAACAAGAAGCAGCAACTTTTAAATGCAACAAGTTTATACAGGCAATTTGATATTTATAATTTCTCTCACATCTTCAACTGTATTGTCAAGGAAAACGTAGGTTACCTAATAATGATTAATTTTTACAAACATCAATACCATACTAAATAAAGTAATGAAATTATAAGGTTAAACCGAATTTTACCCAATACCATATAACAATAATAATTAGACAACTAAAAAACCAATAAAACAACAGTAATTTTTTTTCTTTGGCCAGTACACTTATCATGTGTTTATCAAAATGATTTACTACATTATATTTGTTGGAGCAATAGATACAAATGTGAAGCGTTATGCTCAAAATGCCAGAACTGAAATACAAATAAGTTCACACTAATGTTATTTGACTTGTCAAATTTTCATCTATAGACTCGCACGTGTTTAGTGAGAAAAAGTTATTTTTTTAAAAATAACCCATTTCCAATAACATGGAGAAGTTTCCAGACAACCCAACATTGACCCGTGAAAGATTTTCTTTCCTTTTCCTCCCCTTTCTCATCAACCAAACAAAATGCAAAAGCAAATTCCTAACCTTTTAATCAACAAGAAACCCATCTTGAGTTATGGGAAAAAAATCCCAACTTTACATAAGAAATTTACCTGAGAAGACAAATCAGCAGCTACATATATAAGCGAGGAAGTAACGCTCTTGGTTAAAACGGGCCATGACTTCACCATTCCCAAATACCAACCAACTAACCCAACCCTCGTTGAGGAAGAGGAGGAAGAAGAAAACGAAGAAGCAAAAAGAGAAGGGGAGATCTCATATTCTTTCACTTTTCTCAGAACATTTGGGAACCGAAAATACTCTCTGGTTTGGGCATGCGTTTGGTTTCTGAGAAACGGGTGGATTCTGTTGATCGGGTCAGTGAGATCGGTGAATGGTTGCTTCTGTAACAGCCGGATGATGCTAGCGTTTTTACGCATAGCCCCGCTCATTTTCCCTTTTCTTTTTCTCTTGTGGGAAGTATTTTTCTCTTAGGAATGCCGTAGGGTTTTTCCTTCTTCAACCGTGACAATCTTGGCAGGGGTTTTGGGGTTTTGACAACAACTTCCTTTTTTTTTATTTTGCTTTTCAATATTTATGGTGGGAAATTTGGCGATTTCTGGTTTTTTAAGCTGTTCTCGCGATTACCAAATGGAGTTGTACTCGCTTCCCTAGAGCACAAGGAAACTTTAAAAAATGATAGAATTCTATTTGTTTTTTCTTTATTTTATTTTCATGAAGATTAAAAAAAATTTAATTTTGCTGTATTTTATATTAAATTTTATTTTTTATAGTATAGATATTTAATATTTTTAATATAAAAAATTTAAAAATAAAAAATATTAAAAAAGACTTTATTTAAAACGTCTTAAAAAACAAATAAATAGACAATGAAAAAATGATGGAAAGAATATTTAATATTAATGACCATTGGAAAAGTAAATTAAAAAAAAATTAGAAAAGATATTTATTATTACAAAATTAATTGTTAAGTTTATCTCTATAAAATTGATTTTTATGGAGTGACTTTAATCAAATGAATTTCTCGTATTTATATTTATCTTGGACCAAAAATGAACTCAATTCTGTCTTTTTTGCTTTTTCTTTCGTTTTAAAAATTATTTTTGTTTGTATCATTTCAGTGTATAACTCATAAGGCTAATTTAAATATTCACTTTCTCAAATAAAATAAGGTGCCAATAATTTATTTAGTAATGATTGGACAGAGCGGCGAGTAAGTGAAAAGTTGAGAAGTGTAGCGAGTAGAGGATAGATCCTTGTGGTTGGTAGGCATGTCTGCTCATATGAAATTGGAATACTCTTCCACGAGTTTAGCTACGCCAATCGTTTTCTTGACACGCCAACTCTTAGCCCTCTCCTGCCCGCCACGTGTTTTTAAGTTACAATTTAGGCCAGCCCTTCAAAGTTCAATCCAACTCCGAATTGCGTCTTTGCACTTACGTCCCTCCACTTCTGTTTATTAGGCATATTTTGCCCTATTTTTTCTGCTTTGACGTAAGGACTTGGGCCTATCTCTAATCTCTACCTTACTGGGCTTTTTAGTACAAATGAAGCCTGACGGGGTGTTAAATGAGAGTAAGTACATCCTACGACAGTGAGTATGCCTGTCCTGCCCTTAGGCCCCTGTTCAATTGATCATGATCAGAATTATATTGATATCATGACCGATTCAAACAAAGATATTCCTGTGCAAAACTTGAGGTTATAAAACCCAGATCATTTTATTCTGCAGACTATAAAGGTAAAACAACACCACTATCAAACTAAACTACATAGAAATAGCAGGCAGTCCCACTGCTACATCATAAGATAGGGCATTACAATTCTTGTACTTTTATCAAAGTTCCTTCGGTGAACACTAGCTTGTTTAGCAGCCAAAGTCATAAGGCACAAGTCCTTTCAGCTCCGGTCCATTAAGACGCTTGTTGTTTTCAAAGCTGAAACAAAGCCAGGAAGCAAACAGTTTAGTTAAATTGATACTGGCATAAAAAAATTTACATATATGTAACTGCACTTAGGCTCATAAGGTTTGTTAAACATTATAACATTTATTCTTTAGCCCTAACATATTAGCTTAAGTTTTGAACTGAATGGTTCTTTCACTTTGTGATAAAAGCTCCGTTTCATGGCCAGGGCTTGACATACTGTTACAACTACACGGCCACCATACCATAGACCGTATACTCCTACAGGTAACCCATGTTTCAGGTGAATTTGGGGCAGGGGTGTCAAGCATACCCACATTCTCATTAAGTTAATAGATTCAAAATAATCCTAGGCTTCTAGGTTTACTGCTAATTGGTTTCACTCCCAAGATACTCATCCAAAAGCACTTGTATCAGATGCAACCAGCAGGAACATCAATATATGCAATGCAGGGTAGCAAAAACTTGCCAATTTACCGTTTGGAACAAGTCTAAATAGTTGAAGATACCTATTCAGGTATCACTAATACATCTCATTCATGCAAATGGAATAGAGGACACAGTTATTTCTTCCTGCTCATTCTCATTCTTTTTTTTCAACCAATGACTGCTTTGAATAATACAGAGATGTACAATCAGGTCGACTTCCTACATTCTTATAGTTAAAAATAGCTTAAATTTTGGAAATATTATAAAAGGGTACCTTCGCATTGAAAACATTGAAAAAGGGCCATCAACGGGAATTGTTCCACAGTGATCATTATTAGAAACATCACTGCATTGATAATATAAACATTTTGTTAATACATAAACCACATATCATGAAACAAGCAAGGAAAGGAAATTAGATCCAAAACAAGCAAGAAAAAAGCTTTTGGATTTTTCATTTTATTTCCTTTCCACTGAACTTACAATACTTTGAGGTTTGAGAGGGTAGTGAGCTCCCTTGGAATTGATCCTGTTAGCTTGTTGTTGTTAAGACGACTGCAAAATAGATTCAAGCACACTAAATTAATTTAAGCAAACTGCTGAAGTAAACTATTAAGTTGATCCATGTGAAGTTGCTTACAGGAATCTCAGTGACTTCAGTTTGGCGAAAGACTTGGGTATTTCTCCTTCAAACTTGTTACCATACAAATCCATGCCAACAAGGTCCTTCAGATTACCCAACTCCTCAGGAATTTTCCCTCGTATGTCATTTTTATAAAGCTCCCTGCAGAGATTGAAAATTTTCACACCTGATTACTACTATATTAAACTATTTCACATGAAGATTTTTTTTTTTTAAATAAACAGCTTAAGCATGGAAAGGTAAATGATATATAAAGACAAATATAGTAAAACTAGAGTCCAAAATTTTCCTCTGATTTTGGGTACTTAGAAACTAAACATGCATGATTGTGTTGAACTTGGGATACAATGACATGTTCAGGAGAACGTACATATCCTTTTAAACCAACAATAATGGAAAGCAAAATTCAAAATCTAAATTCATTTGCTTTCATTAATTTTCTGTTCAACCAAACAAAGCATAATTAAAAACAAGGAGCAATTGTCAGGAAGAGAGAGAAATACAAGTACTGCAGATGTTGGAGTTGACCTAGCTCAGGCCCCAAAGTCCCAGAGATATTAGAGTTCCCTAAGTCCCTGTAATACAAAGAAAGTATATTTAGTACACTAAGTTAGCATCAAATCCAGTTTATACATTTTAAAATAAGAATCAAAAGAACTAGGAAGAGGAAAATGATAGAGACAATGGAACTGAATAAACCAAAAACAAAATATTCTAAATTTTGATTATAAGAAAGATCCAGCAATGAAGAAGGAATCTTACAAACGAATCACATGATTGTTAGAATCACAGGTGACATGAAACCAGGTGCAGGGATTGACAAGAGTAGGGTCCCAACTCTGCAACACATTGGTGGGGTCAGAAAGCCTGCTTCTCAAGGCATGCAAAGCATTTCCTGCAACCAGAAACCAACAAAATGGTAAATTTTAAACAACCCAGGCTTTATTATATAGCTTTCCAGGAAATAGCAACTTAACAAATTAAAAAATAGCAAAACCAAAAGAAAAGGAAAAAGCCCTTCCTTATACATCTCACACAATTGTTGTAAGCTATATTTTTATATGGAAATCCCCTCTCATCCTTCAACAGAGGAATGGAGAAAAAAGATGGAAATTTCAAACCCTAAAGAGAAAAACGTAGATGGGTAGTGACTAGTTAAGTACCTTCAGAGTTGGTTGAAATAGCAGGCGAAAGAAATAGAAGGAAAGAAAGAAACAAGGACAACAAAGAAAGAGGAGCCATTGCAGAGAGACAAAGAGAGGTAAGGAAGAAGTAAAACAAAAACAGAGAAGGAAAACTTAAAAGGGCGAGATAGCAGGTAGGAGGTAAAGTAAGTCAAGTCAATTCTGCAGACGTAGCAAGAGGAGAGAGTTATTACTGTTTGAGACTGGAAAGAGTGCGAGTTAGTGGGGGTGGGGCGAACCTGTGGAAATTCACACATTGGTCGTGTCTTTCAGTCTTCTGCCGCGTGGTGTGGGTCCCACTTGGAGGCTGTCTAAGCCACTCTCACTGACTCTTTCTTGGAGTCAACTTGGAAACCAGAGAACACGAAGCAAGGAAGCTGCCTCCCTGGTGGGAATGTGAGGATTTTTTTGCGTGTTTTGTTGGTCTTGTTTTAAATTGTTCGTACCTCACTGAGTCAATGACTCTCTCTCAGTTGCACTGGTTTAAAATACAGTTAATGCCCAAAGGAAAGTATATTTGGGCTTTCGATGGATCCATAGCAGACTGTTCATGAAGCCGAACCCCTATTGTGAGGGCACCAAACCGGTCCTTACTGTTGGTAATTGCCTAACGAAGGGAAAAGCTCTCAGATTTTGTCTTCAAAGTTGCATTCTTTTTTATGTTATTACTTGCCGGAGACAAAAGCAAAAGTTTTTTTATCATAAAAGCAGTTAATGCCATGGAACACATTAAACCAAATAATACAGGCAGTACCTTCAGTAAAGAAAAAGCAACAATCATTAACTGCTTGAACAGGCCAATTTGGTGTAGGCAAAAGCATTTTGCCATCCATTAACCTGTCTGCCTGATGGATGAATGTTTTAGTGCTCCACAAGGCAAAGACTGGCCACTAATGCTTTAACAGGCTTCCGTGCAAACAAGAATTATGAAAGCTTTACCACATCAATTGTATGCCTACCAAGCAACAAGTAAGAGAAACTGCTAAAAATCCAAATAGATTCAATTGACACCCAGGACTGAACACAGCATGACAATGGTGGCAATAAAATTCAGTGGTGAGTTCAGAGGCTTGTGAAAGAGATTTTAGGAAGCTAATCATAAGTAGCAAGGTACAAGATAGATATATGCTACAAGCCATCTCAAACTCCCAGTTCTTTCATTGAGTTTTGTGTGTCACTTTTGAAGATGAGGAAAACACGTGGATACATCAGATTTAGGATGCTTCGCTTCAGCATGCTCCCGGCACTTCACTTCTGATGTGGTACACATGAATGTTTGCATGCACACCTTGCACTGTACTCAGTCCCCATCATCCACCACATACAATATCGGAGGAACCAGAGACAAGGCCAACAATGATGTAAACAACAAACAAAAGCCAAGTCACAATCATTGTGAATGGATTTAATAAAATGCGTCTAACTCATTAACATTATTAACTAAACCTATAAATGAATGAATAATCAAAGATAAGGATGATTAATTTGAATTCACTTTCATGTGATCAGTGATTAACATATACAACAACTGAAAACGCAAAACAAACCAAAAGGTCAGAAGTAGTCATAAAAACTTGAAATGCAGAAATTCTGTAATCTTCATGAACAATTTGTGGAATTCTCATTACAGTGAAGATGATCTTGTGTTAAGAAATGGTTTTTGGGCAGGTCCAAAGCTAAAAGAAAGAAGGTAGATCTCAGGAACCAGATTGCAACATGCTGCAAGTCTTCAATTATCACCAAACTCCATACAAACAGAACAAGAAGAGAGCGTCTAGAGATACAAAAGTACAAAAAAATACGGACAGTTTTTGCCATCAATAATCTCTTCTAGTAAAAGATGCAAATTTCAGGAAGGATAAAAAAGACATACAGATTCTTCTCATCAAAATTGACAAGTTCATGCAAGAGAAGCTAAACTCAACTGTTAATATCTCACGGTTTTTCACAGAGCAAAAAAAAAAAAAAAAACAAACATCTCGCGGTTTTCCAATGGAAGGGAATTGAGCAAAATATTAGAACAATGTAGTATTGAGAGGTGATAACAGCCTCAATCAAAATTATAATTTCAAGGAGGGGAACTAAGAAATAAGTTCCAACAGCTATATAGTTTAATCTAAAAATCCCTAAATCATGTAAACAACAATCTCCTCACTCATGATACATCACTGCAAATAGTCCAACTATGTATACAAAAAAAAAAAACGCTAATAATCCAGTGTCTAATTTTGCCAAAAGGTGACAAAAAGGCAATTATGGGATTATGCTCACAGCTATACATCCTAATAGTATCTCAACACCCAGAAATATACAAACTTTAAAGAAAGCTGCAAACATACATGCAAGGAAAAGATATTCATCTCAAATTGTCAATTTTGATCTAGATATATTAGGAAACAAAATACCCATAGATCAATTGAGAAAAAACAACAGATCAAGCAAAGATAGTGTTAAATCTAAAGTAAACGAACCCAGAGCATGCAAAGATACTACCTGGATGGTCATGGCCTTCTTGTTAGACTCAAGCTGACTTCCTATCAAAACAAAAATCAAACAAAGCAAATCTTAGTATGAAGAATAGATCTAACTAAAAGAGAAGTTTTTTTTTTGTAAAAAAAAAAACCCCAGAGAGATAGAGATAGAAAAGAAGAAGGCAGAAATATTACAATACCTTTGGCAGCAGCTTTTTGCTTTTCCAGGTTCTTCTCACGTGCCATCTTGGATTTCTGCCCATTTCCTCCTCCCATGGTGGATGATAAGATGTGGGAAAAGGTTTGATCAAATGGGATTTGAGGTTTTGAAGGAGAAGAAACAGAGGAGGGCCTTGGAAGAAGGTGAGTTTTAGAAGGCAGAAGACAGTAGAGAGATAATAAAATATTACTATAAAAAGTCAGGGGAAGGGAAACAGGGAATGCAGACAATGAAGCACCGCGTACAAGTGGATGCGAATAAAGTAACGTCAGTGGGGCCAAAAGTGTAGAGGTTAAAAATCGATGTTGCTTAATTTTCTTTCTTTTTTTTTTCTTCCTTTCGGAAATTATCAAAAAGGGGATGGAAAAAAACTAACAGGAGTTACCTTAAAATTTGCTAATAGTATAATTCTGTTGTTATTAGGGTTTTTTTACATTTAGAGTGTGTGAAATGGATAAGAAAAGGTTTTTTTAATTATATTTAAGTAAGTTTGTTAGTTTACAATATAATATGATTACAAGTAATGTTATTGTAGAAAAAATAATATTACAGTATTTATATATAAATAAAATAATAAAAAAAATATAAAAAATAATATTATAGTATTTAGTTTATAAATATTTTATTAGAAATGTAATTTTAATTTTTAAAATTATTTTTGTTTATTAAAATATAAGTTTAATATATTTATATTTTTTATTATTAATTTTTATATAATATTATTTATTAAATATATTTTTAATATTATATATTTTATTTTTATTTTTTATTATAATAGTATATAGTTTATTTTTTAATATACTTTTTATATTATATATTATATTTTAATTTCTTTTACTTATGTTATATAAATTTTAATTTTTTATATTTTAATTTTTTTTTGATTTTTATATTATATATTTTATTTTAATATTTTTATTTTAATTATAATATTATAAAATATTTTTAATAAGGTAATAAAGTTGAAGGATAAAAATGTGAACATTAAAAAATACAATGTAGTGCGATTGTATTGATTTTAGACTACAATCACATTACATTCCTAGACTATGTGTTAACATTACAATCTTATATTGTCGTGGTCTGTTGCAAAATAAATACTGTAATATAATTTAATTGAATACATTACAAAGAATGTACGCATGCTTTCTTCATATCAAACGTTACCTTAAATTTATTGATTCAATGCATCCTTATTAAGTTTTGAATTCAATTCCTAATGATTATCTTATGCAAATAGAGGAAAATTAGATGGAAAATTAGAAAGATATGGCACTGGTCATACGTTGGATTTCCAGGGAGGAAAGAAAGGATTTGACATATTTGTGCAAATAGAGGGGGCGGAGGCCCAAGGAAACTCCCCTCCCCTGGGACATAAAACTGTTACATGCAGGGATAGGAAACATTCAATGAATCCAAAAAAGAAGTATATATTACAAAATTTTGTACAAAATGCGAAGTGCAGCCTACAACACCTCCTTCATGGCTTGCATTCTTTCCTCCTCTTCAGCTTTTTTCCAAGCAGCCTGAAAGGAAAGAATCGACAACTACAAGTTCATTAAAATATGGAAAACTAATATCTTTTTCTGTTTTTGGTTGCAGGAAGATTGACATAAAGAAAAAACAAAAGAAAAACTACTCAAGTAATTTATTTAGAAACTTGCCTTGTCTCGTTCAAGTCTGGAGAAATGCGGGCGGATGGAGTTTCCTAAGCTTAATCCTCCCCAAGCTTCTTGCAACTCTCTCTCCCTTGCTTCTCTACGAGATACAGAGAATCTAATCTGGTCTCTTGGTTGC
>NW_018397254.1:8196145-8202866 GCF_002168275.2 Theobroma umbraticum | reverse complement strand
ACCAAGATTCATTTTTCCTTTTTTTTTTTTTTTGCAGTGAATCAGTGACAAAGAAATCGCAAAGATTTTGACGAAGATTGAAGGAATATTGAACAAGAAAAGCGTCAGAAATGTGAATTGAATCCTCTTTTTGGATTTTGAAAGCGAAAATGGGAAGAATGTATTTTAATTATCTGATTTTTTTTAATTACGCGAGTAATTTAAAAAAATGGGAAACTAGCCGTTGCAGAGCAACAGGGTGTGCTGGCCTCAACGGTCATTCCCGGGAGAGTTGTTATCTTCTACACTCGTGTGCAGACTATGGTTTGTAAATTTATGGTAGAGCGACACGTCGGTGAAGATAATCGAAACTCTGAAAGTAATATTATAGTTCTAATTCAGAATTCAGAACCTTTTAAATAGCAATTTATAACTTTATTTTGCTTTTCACCGAAGAAATCCTCCATAGCCAAACCTTTGAGTAATACAGTGGACCTACTTTTTTAGTTGTTTCTTTACTTACATTTGCCCATCTGCTACATTTTTCTTACACAAAAGCTGTACAAGGGCAGGTCATGGAGGTGTTTGCCAATAAATAAAACAGAGTCAAATGGGGTTGATGAAATCATAAAGAATTATCCTTTCAAAACAGAGGTTTATGACCATTGATAACAACGTCGATAATCTGTGAATTTTACAGCAACTTATTAGTCATTTTGCTCTTGGTCTCTAATCCATTTTGTAGCAACCCATTTCTCCCCCTTGATCACTGGACAGCTTCCATGAAGAGACGTCTGCCATAATGTTGAAACAGAGAAAGAACATGAGAAGTAATAAACCATAAAAGCTAGAATGAGGATTTTAAGACGTTTAAACACAGGTAGGATGGGGAAACAAGAAAAGGCAACCACTCCGAGTGTTTTAACGGCTAGAGAGTCTCAATGTTGTTAACACAGATCTATTTCGGAAATCTCTTTACATGGGACTGGGAGCAATGTAACATGGATTCAACTTGATTTGCAAGTATGAAAATTACCCGATCAATTGTGCCATTCAAAAAAAGTGAATAGAATAAAAGTCCATCCCCCCTTCGTGGCTTTACTTTTAAACCAGCGCATTGTCTATAGTTATAGCCGTTAATTCTCATGTCATTCTGCAACCAAAAAAACGAGGTCAATACCAAAATTCGACATGAATAGTTACCATGACAAAGGAAGGAGAGACAAAGCAAGTTAGTATTTCCATATCTACCTCAAAAGGGAACATTGTTTCTCCTCCTTCTTCTACATCAGATAAATACAACAAAAATGACGCAACCTGTGAGAGAAGGTTAAAGGTTAATTAAGCACAATGTTTTCATTCTTCAGCATTGACACACACACAATGGCTTGGTGAAAATACAGAAAACAGGATGGAGGAACAACGAGGTATTCAAAACCTAAAATCTTACCAAAGGGATCCAGAACTAACTTGCCACAAATATAAAGCCTCAAAGAATAACCTATAACCAAGGTGAGGCTAGCATAAAGATGCGTATTGGCACCATACTATAGAAGAAAGAATTAAAATGCTATCAAAATAAGAGGCAGTTCTGCGACAGGAAAACCATCTTAAAAAGAAGTACTTCATACTTCTTGTGACTTCCGGTAATATGATGCGATTCAACTCCAGCATCTATTTCCAATTACTAAATAGTTTTCAATAGGAGATAAAAAAAGACACCAGCATAATTGATCATTCAATAAGAAAAGGTTTTATCATCCATCTAAACGTAAGTCTCATTAATTATAAACACAACATAGAACTCAGAACTTGTATATAAAACAAAAATAACTAAATTCTACTTATAACTATAGTATTTACACTATTGACTTATAGGGAAACAGAAAATTAATTATTTCAGATTACCTCAAATGAACATAAAAATCCAGAGAGTGTTATTAAACAAGCTGTAATGATGAAGTTCACATAAAAGACTATACCCTTTGGCTTGACTGTGGACCATATTCAGACGGATTGAATGCATCATAATGGGAATCATACTTCTGCCCAATCTCATACCGCAAAATATTAAATGCCTGCAATATGTGAACTTCAACTTAGAGCAATTCAAAAATAACCTATATGAAAGATTAGCCATATTGAATTTCAACAGAAAGAGAAAATATACCAAAGATACTATTTGCATAGTATCAGTTTAAGTTAGATACTGCGAAATTTCTTAAGTTTGTGAAATCAGTTAGAACATATTAGCCATATTAATCACATAATTTCCAACAAACTAAATTATCAGGCCAATTAAAATCAATAAAACCATCAAAGTTCAAACCAACATGGGACATTTATTTGACTATATTTCTGGGTAACTTTGCTGAATAATTCCAAGAACCTCTCCCCATCTCTCTTTCAGTGTTGAAATTTCTACTTTGACTGCAACTAGCATAAGAGGATTTACCAAACTATGATGTGTTTAAGGTGGCTGTTGTAAGGTACAAACATATAATTACAAACAATGGCTATGTACATAACAATCCATATTAAGTCCATATTATATGCCCAAATGCCAGAATATATCTAAGGGAGTAGATAACATATATTTGAAAATTCCAAGAAAACAAAATGACAAAACGGTCACAGACAGGCAGAGTTATTAGCCTTAACAATTGGCTTGATAAGTTGATTATGATTAAGGTATCTTTTGGAAGTTAAATTGATATTTTTAACAGTAAAATTCCCAGCACTCTGTCGAGCACTTTCACAGGGGCTCTCACTTTATATTTTCACTTAAAGTTTCACACAAATAAAATGGGAAAAGAATCAGTGAAACTGATAATGCACTTGACCTATAGAGAAAGTGTTACCTGTATTTGCTTAAACTTCTTCTCCAATAATGTCTCATACACTAACTCAACTTACAATTACAAGATAAATGATAGTTTCATCAGGAAAGGAACATGTACCTCTCCATGGCTCTGTGGGATGCTTGTAGCCTTCGCAATTTTTTTCTCAATCAAGTCCAAGGTCCCAGTTTCATCTTCTGATGCACTAAGAAAAGTTCCCGAACTGTTTCCAAGGAAAGCATACGTTAATAACACAAGTTTTAATAGCAACACCAAGAAAGTGTGCTATCAGCATTCAGCAAGTGAAACCATTCACAGGCATAAGGGGCAAAATATTATCTGCATGCACCTTGATGCTAATTCAAATCAGTTAATAAGACCATTAACTTGTAATTTACCATTCAACTCAATATCAACAAGAAATTGATAATAAAACAGAAAATTATGACTTATAACGGCACCTTGTTCTAGTGCCTTTAGTGCTTTCTACAGTTTCTCCCTTGCGCAAAGCCAAAGTAGATGGTTTAAGGTTCAACTTTGCCATTTCAACTATACGATCACATTGTTCTGCAGTTGCAAAGTTGGGAAAATAG
This sequence comes from Theobroma umbraticum, assembly GCF_002168275.2. Classification (NCBI taxonomy): domain Eukaryota; kingdom Viridiplantae; phylum Streptophyta; class Magnoliopsida; order Malvales; family Malvaceae; genus Theobroma; species Theobroma umbraticum. The sequence continues at coordinate 8,199,454 of NW_018397254.1, read as the reverse complement.
TAAGCTCTTGGTTTCCAACTTAAAACCTGCACCCAACAAGAAGCAAGCATCGAAAGTTAGTCCTTAGAAAAGGATGCTTGCAGACCATTTCTTCAGCCAGCAACCTGAAAAAAATTGCATGATAAAATGTTCTTATTACTGTTTTCTCAGCATGTCTTCCATTGGGTCAGTTTAGCATGTTCCCAGCAGACCTCAAACATTGAATTCTGTGAAACATTTGTACATGGAATCCTTTTTCTTTTTCATTACTGCTTTCCATTGATATTTGAAAACTCCTGTTTAGATTTGGGCTAACACGCCTTAAGAAAACTTTAACTCTGTAATACACACTAACTTGAATATTGTCATCCTAAAAACCATTTGCTAGCATCTGTATCCTCCCATTTTTCTAGGTTTCTACCACAGATTGCAAACGACTGTGACTTTCAATTTTTGGGGGTCATGGCCCATATCTCCATCTAAAATCCAAACTACTTTAACTAAGATAAGATCTATCAAGTATCAAAAGCTAAAGCAAAAAAAAAAAAAAGTATCAAAAGCTAAAGCCAAGTGCTATGACTGACGCAAATATCCCAACAAACGCATTTAGAATAAAAAATCCTCCAAGAAAACAACTCTACACCCACATTAAATAATTAGTAAAAATGTTCATTCCCGATAATCTAACAAAAACCATCTTATAATAATCAAAGCCATTATTCCAAATCCAATGCAATAAACGAAAAATTTTACGAACAAAAGATGATAAGCACCTGAAACGGAATAGATTCCATCAAACTATCCCCGGTTTCTCCATGTGGCATCGGATCACGATATTTCTCACCCTCCTCATGCACCACCTCAAGCCTTCTCAGCCTGGGTCTGATAATCGGCACATCCTATAAAAACCGCCCTCATTAATCAACAGCCAAACCCAATTAGTAAACATTTGAAATGATAACATACTTGCAAGTTACCTGAGAAAAGAAGGTGGAAGCAAACAAGCCACTTGAAGATTGGTAGTGTAGCCAAGACTACAAGGCAGGTGCCAACCCTAGCTTTCTCTTCGAGCTCTTCGATTTCCCTTTCATCTACGGATCTTTTCTCGAGATTTTTTTTATTACCCACTATTTTTCTCGTTTCCTTTTTTTTTCTTTATCGAATTCTGTGGCCCTGTGTTCTTCTTCAGACTTCCAATTATTGTCGTCTCGAGATGGGTTTCTTCTTTCTTTTTTTATTATTATTTTCCTTTTTTTTTTGGGGGGGGGGGGGGGGGAGGGGGGAGGTGGGAGGTGAGGGTTTTATACACTCTGCAGTTTCTTGCTCATGCTTAAGAAGATTACAAAGCGCGTCAATGGGCGGGAGGGATTTTTCCTTTTCTTACCTTCCCTTTCTCCTTTGTCTTTGACCTGGGAGGAGTGGATTTACAAATGCAATCCACTATAATTAAGAAAACAAAAATCGACCTTTTACTTGGGAGGTTGGTGGGATGCGAGGAGTTTCCCGTGGACCAAACCAAAGGATTACATATGAAAATTGTCTTTTACCAAATCTTTTTCCTAGTCGATGGAAAGAGATATTGGGTGAAGGAAAATGAGGGGTGCCTGATCAGAGAGTGAAATCTTATCTGTTCATATTGCAACATGTGACAACTTCGGATTCTTTTCGGTTTAGTTTTTAAAATGGAAAATTTTTGTTACTGTGGATTCAGTTTTTTCGATATTAAAATTTTAAAAATATCAAATATATTTTTCTCAAAAATTGAATCGAATCGAATCAAATTTTTATAATTAATCGAACTGATAAAAAATAAAATCATTTAAAAATTAAATTCAAGCAGACATTTTATAACATTTTGACTAAATTTTAATGTAATATATATAAATTTCAACAATATTCTTAAACAAATTCAACAATATTTTTCCAAAAACAACCAAGTTAAAAAAAACATAAGTGAATATAAAGGAAATTCAATCCAACATTTCAAGAAATTCCAAAGCTAGTTTTCAAATTCCAACAACTAACTATAGTCTTCAAAGATTCTAATAAGCAACAATAGTTTTCAAGGATGAACCTCCTATCATGACTTTATGCACATTCTTCTAAAATGTTAAGAAAGAAAATCAGATTAGTATAAATTTAAGTTAGACATTCTTAATATTTTGTAAATTCAATTATTCATATTAGTTAACATTAATTTAAATTTTAAATTTATATGAATTCATATTTTATTTTCAATCGATTTAGCTTGTAAATTTAATCATAACAATGAACCTAATTGATAAAAATAATACACACACCAAAAACTTTTATATTTGAACAAAAAAAAATCACACTCAATTCAATTTGTCAAGTTTTTTCAATTCAAAACCTTTAGAGTTCATAAAATTTGCAATGATATTCAGAAACAATCTTTTAATTATACATCATAAAGTCGCTAGCCCTAGTCTTGGGACAGATAAAAAAATGACTCTATAAGAACATACTAATTATTAAAGAATAATTATACTCAATTTTATAAAAATTTCAATAAATTCAGTGGCATACAAAAGGTTTATATGTCAAGCATATATTCAAGTTGTATGAATTCTAAAGAGAATGATGTTAAAAAAAAACAAAGGAATTTGATGAGTTCTTCGTAATTGAAACCATTATTTGTTAGTCAATAATATGAAATACAAAAATTTTTGAGTTTTGCTTTTTTACTTTGTTTTTTTTATTGTGTTTACTTGTACCATAAAAATCTTAAAAGGTTAAAACTGTTGAGAACAGCATGATTAGAACATCAACATAACGGAATAACAAAAAAAATGAAATAAAATAAAAATCATGCCTCCTACTTTTAGATCACATTGGTTGTTTAATGCAAAGTTAAGCACCACATAAAATTAGAAAAAATTTTACTTTTCTAAGTGATATGATAATCAGATGAATTCCTTTTAGTGATAAAACATGAACACCTTTTGTGTGAAAGAATCTCAGCCACTCAATTGCTTAGCCTCTAATGTGTCACACACGATTGCAACGGATCTTTCTCAAGGAGAAAGTTTTATGCCACGAGCTTGGGCTAGCAAGTGGACAACGATTTGTCCCCTTTTCTTCTTTGATTTATTGGAAAGAATCAAATGAGAAGTTTTCAAAAAAAAATTCTCAAGAGCGGCGGCACTCAAGAGAAAAACTTTTTTTTTCTCTATATGGAAAATAGTGACTATAATGTGATATTTATATTTAGGTTAAACTTATTAAAATTTACAAAATAAGTATTTAATATTATAACAATTAAAATATTTAACCAATACCTAATTAAACTTTTTTAATTAGGTCCTTAGT
>NW_018397254.1:8195998-8196135 GCF_002168275.2 Theobroma umbraticum | reverse complement strand
TAGAATTTGATTTAAGTCTAACTTAAATCATCACACTTTCAATTTAATTCAAATTGTAACCTTTGTGTGTGACCCATTAGGTTCTTACCATGTTGGAAATGAAATTGAATTATAATATTATTAATTAATTAATTTAA
>NW_018397254.1:8167076-8195988 GCF_002168275.2 Theobroma umbraticum | reverse complement strand
TTCAATTTTAAATTAACTAATTCAATTCCATAGACTATAATTAACACCTAGTAATGCATCATGGTCATTCAATTGTTAGGAGAGTTAAAAGATTCTTTGACAACCTTTCAATGTATAGTGTTTTAATGTAATTCATTGCCTCATCATATATCCCGAAAATGATAAGAGTTTGGTGCAGTGCCTACTTTTATTGACCTCCATATTTATTCCTGTAGTTGATCATTAGCTTTATAAAGACTTATGAAACTCATTTCATAATCTCTTAATCACTTTGGCCATGGATTTGATTAAGCTAATATCAACTAAGAACTAATGAGCTATTTTTCTTTGAATCACTTGGGGTGATGATTCCTATCTTGACTACTCATTTGTCTTCATATGCTTGATACTATACTTAAAAACATCATGTGTTGACATCTTTAGTTAGGCATCTGTAGGAATGAAATCAAAGCATAGTACTCCACATATAGGACAACTTGGTGTCTCAAGTTTAGGAAGTGGTTACACAATTGACACATGAGAATTATTGCACAGGTACTTGAGTGAGGAACTAAATGCACTTCTCATGGCAGGTCATGTTTAGTGAACTCTCTCTCCAATGGTAAGCGCCCACATGCTAATTCCAATTATTTTTTTATTTCAACCTATAAAAGCGATTGCTTACTTCACAAGAAAGGAACATAACATGTGTCGATCTTTGAGCATTATTGATGCTCTGTCTCAATAATACAATAATCAAGAACTTTTAGGAATAATGATTTGATGCATAAAGATCTCATAATTATATCTCAATACAGTTCTTTTGCAAGGCATATATAGTTCCATGATTTATATCTATATAAGTACAAAAAGTAATTAAATCACAAACTTATGGATAAAGAACTACCTCAATATTATTATGAATAACAAAATGTCGTACATGAATATCTCAAAATTGCAATTCACATACCACCACAAATTGGCTTGTAGGGCTTAGTCTAACAAAAACTTAGTCTTCAATTCTAAAAAATGATAAGTAAAAGTTATGCAAACATACATGTTAGTGGAAGTTAATTGGATTCCTAACTTCCAGGGTTAAAACATATTTTCAGAGTTATGGTACTAAAACTAGACTTTGAAAAAGCTTTCGATAACATCAGTTGGAACTTTCTTGATCATGTGATGGGATATATGGGGTTTGGAGTTAAAATTTCTATTAGATTAAGGAGGGTATTTTCATAGCTAAAATTTCTATTCTTGTCAATGGTTCACCATCAAGATAATTTGGTATGGAAAAGGGCCTCGGTAAAGGATGTCTCCTTTCTCCTTTCTTATTTAACATTGTAGGAAAAGCCCTCAGTGCCATGTTATGTAAAGTGGAGAGCATCGAGATTTTCAAAGGAGTCATGATTGGGATAAATGGTTTGTCTCTCACACATGTGCAATATACAAATGACAAAGTCCTATTTTGTGATGTGGACCTTAAAAATTTATTAGTTCTCAAGAGGACTCTTAAATGTTATTGAAGTGTTTCAAGTCCTAAAGTCAATTTCACAAAGAGTCATCTTATTGGAATTGGGATCGATTAGAGGTTGGTGGGAAAATAGGCTACGAAGATCATGTGTAAGGTGGGCTACTTACCCACCACATACCTTGGGCTCCCCGTAAGTGCCAAATATAACTCAATTAGATTTTGAGATCCAGTCTTTCAAAAAATGAAGAGAAAGCTTGATAGTTGGAAGACTAAAATGCTATCATTTGGAAGTAGGATCACCTTACTCAATTTGTCTTGACCAGCTTGCCCATGTTCTTTATTTCCCTCATTCAAGTTCCTCATAAGGTAAACAAAGAGCTTGAAAAATTACAACATAAATTCTTGTAGAAAAAGGATGACCAAAAAAGAAAAATTCATCTTGTAGGTATGTAACTACAAGAACTGTGGGGGTATTGGTATTATAGATATCAACGTGAAAAATCATGCTTTACTTAACAAATGGATCTAGAGGTATGGGAAGGAGATTGATAGTCTTTGGAAATAGGTGATAATTGACAAAGTCGGTAGCAATCCTTCCATTCTTTTGCCAAACAAGAGTGTAAACAAGAGAGTTTCCACCTTATGGAGGCACATTTTTAATCCTCTTTCCCCTTTTAACAAGTTTTACTTACAAGTTGTTCTTAACTTTGGTTTTGAAGTGGGTGAAGACGATAATCTACTTTTTTGGAGTGATGAATAGGTCAACAAGATCATTTTAGGTCAAGGCTTTTCGAGAATCTTTGCATTGGCTATTAATAAAAATGGCAAAGTCGCTGATTTTGGACATTGGGAGGAACACTCTTGGGTCTGAAATGTTAATTTACGAAGACGGCATTTCGGTTAGGAAAATGAGCAATGTGAGCAATTAAGGTATGCTGTTAAGAAATTCCAACCTGAGTAAAGTGCTTAAAGATGAATTAATTTGGAAATCTGAGGTCAATGTTGTGTAGACTACCATATCATTTTGTAAGCTGGCTATTGGTCTTAAGGAAAAAACTGAGAAGATATGGAAATATGTCAGGGTAGGACGAGCACTTTTTAGAATGGAAGTGTTCGTCTGGCAATTGATGCATGGTAAGATTGCAGTTAAAGACGAGCAGGCTAAAAAAGGTATTTTACGAAATAACCCTTGTCTATGTGTTCTTTGTAATCTCAATAAAAAAACTTGTTGTCACCTATTTATTGAATGCAAAGAAACTTGGAGTGTTTGGGTGGGATGGTGGAAGTAATGCGATTGTGAATGGGTTGTCCCCATTGACATTAGAACCTTTTTCGAAGTTTGGAATAATTGTAACTTAGGTAATATTAATGTTAGAATTTGGAAAATTACGTATTTTGCTATTGTTTGGTGTATTTGGAAATGTAGAAATAAAGTCATCTTTAGTGGTAAAGAATGGAATGTTGATCAATGTTTAGACTTAGTCAAAGTAAAAATAGCTTCTTGGTCTAATGCCAAATGGCTAGGTGATTACTTTTCAGTTTTGGATATTTATAGAGAGCCCTTAATTCATGGTTAGCCTAAGAAGAATAAAAATGTTATTAAAAACATCTCATGGACTACCCTTGATGAGAGATCATTAAAGTTCAATGTTGATGGAGTAGTATAAAGATGTCTTGGGCTTGCTAGTATAGACGGCTTATTGCGGAATAGTAATAGAGAGATCAAAATTATTTTTTCCAAACACATTGGTGAAGTTGACTCCAACCTTGTCGAATACAGAGTTGTCAAGGAAGCTTTTGTCATCTTTACTGCATCTAAATGGAAAAAAGATTTTAGCTTGCTGATCGAAAGTGACTCATGCAATGTGGTTAAATGGATAAAAGTCCCTGCTTCAGCACCTTGGAGATTAAGGAAATGGACTTTGTAAATTGAGTGATTTAAAAGATTATTGGCAATTGGAATATTAAGCACACTAAGAGAGATGCTAATCAAAGTGCAAATAGGCTAATAAAGGATGGGGTGCATTGTTCATATGATATTTTCATGTTTTCAAGTAAGAAACTCATTTCCCCTTTGCTTCATGCATACAGTTTTCATCTCTTGGATGTTGGTTCTGTAATACCCCAACCCAAAAATACGATTACATTAGTATGTTTACAAAATCTTAAATTTGATAAATAGGTTTTATTGAAATTACTTATAAAATAATTGGATTTATAATATAATAGGTGTATATAAGGACCTTTTAGCAAATAGAGTAGTTTTATTTTAATTGGAGTCTGATTACGTTATAACGTTAAAAAAAATCAATTATATCTTATCACATTTTAAAATAAAAATCAATCAGTAAGTCAGTTTTAAAAATAAAAAGTAGTAAAACAATTTAAATAAAGGCAGTTACACATTTAAAGGAAAACAGGTAAGGAAAGAATTATTCAAGAAAGTAATTATTCAAGAAAGTAATAATTAAGGTATGATTAGGCTTTAATTTTAGTTTATATTTCTTCAACTTTCATTCAAATTCGATACTATTCTAGTGACTTTTCAGTGGCATAATGGGTACTAGTGGAAAGGTCTTGAAAGGATCTTTCCAATGGTTTTTGTAACATCTCATTTAGCTTTATGGTTAAAAAGATACAAATTTTTAAAGTTGATTGAAAACTTAATTTTAACAGTTTTGATGACCCAACTTTGGTTACCGAAACTCCATATTCTAGTAACATTTTGAATTGTTTCTTTCAGGACTTTTGTAGTGTGAAATGAGGTGTTTAATTTGGCATCAATGGCTTGATTAAGGGCTTCCTATGTTAAGAGAATTAAAGCCTCAAAATAGATTCGTTAATACTGAAAATCTATAAATCTGGATAAGTTTGTGATAATTTCTAAATTTTTGGCTTTTGAAACTTAGGAATCTTGTGTTCTTTTTAGTCAAAACAAATTTTAGTGTTATAATATGATATGAGTACTTCAAATTGGTGTTGATTTTATCACAAAAAATAATTCAGGTTAAGAGTTATAAGTGTTTGAAGTTAGCCAAATGACTATGAAAATATGAAATTTTAGAATTTATGAGAAGTCATTTTTAATTATTTGAAAAATTATTCTTTACCTCTATTCGACCTATTTTGATAGAAACTTCAGAAATTTAAGATATTTGAATTTTAATGAACTTTTTATGAATAAATATTTATCTGATAAATTAATTTGAATTGACATATTTTGAAATATTTCTTAGAAATCTTCAAATCTAAATTTTGATTTGTATTTAAAGTATTTTCACCCAACCTCATATTGTTACTAATTTTGTATTATAATCTTTGAGTTTTTAAGTTTTGAATATTTTATGTATTTATAAATTATTAAAGGAATTAAAATTGATTTTTGATTAGGGAAAGCAGTGCTACACTCTAAATGTCTTTGGAATGACCAATAAAAAGTCATGATTCATTTTGATAAGTTAGCAATGTTAGTTTCTAATTTCAAGTATTTTTAACAAATAGGCTTCAAGAAGATTTTAATTTTTTGCTTTTGGTTTTGGTTTTAGCGAATTAGGTAAGTGATTGATATCCCTTCAATGTTTTCACACCCTAAAATTTACCTCAATATGATTTTCGCATTTGTATATGATATTTTGTTTTATGATTTGTTAAATCAGGTGTACATATTAATATATGTAAGTAAATACGATCTCTATGAGTAATTTTTTGAATATGATTTCAATTTTGTTCTGGAACGTGATTTTTATCAATGTATGCATATATGACTACTTTTGTGAATATTCAGTTTGAAACGATTATGTTTTTGATATGCAAGAGATAAGTTTTGACAAAGTAAATATACTATTTTGTGAAATTCGAGTAATTTAAAAATATATGCTTTTGTTTTGTCTCCTAGTATGGTTTTGTTACGATCCTTCCAATGGGGGTTAAATGTTGACCATGTCGATATGTATTCTGTGATTAGAGATCGATCTCCCAACTACACTACAGGTTACAGAATAATAGTATTTGTGATATCTGTTTTAGAGCAACTAATAATTGCTTCTGACATACTTATGATCCATGCCACTGGAGTTAATTGTGATTTTAATATGATTATGATTTATGCCATAGGGATTAAGTATGGCTCTAGTATGTTATACGAGACCAATAAAGTCTAAAATCAATGTGAAATTATGTTTTGTTCTATTATTTGAAAGTTTTGAAGTTGTATTAGCTATGTTATCTGAAGTGAAATTATGTTTACTTTTGTAATTTAAAAATGAAATTTTGAAATATTTGTTTCTAAAGGAGATTACCTAAAATTTTATTTTGATACCTATATATGTAATAATAATTTTGGCCTAAGTATTTTGAGCATGCTTAACCTAGTTAAAAGGATATCAGTTAGTTACTGAGTAGTTGTACTCATTCCATTAATTCTCATCATTTTACAGATTTCAAGATCTTTGCATGTTTGGGAGTTAGATTTGCTTGGCAAGAGTTTTGGTTAGCAAGATTAACATATGCTCTTGAATAATTATAAGCTATGATATGAGTAATCAATTTTTAATTTATTAAATAGATGTTAGCTAGATCAAAAATTTGTATCTGTTGGAGGATTGTATTTTAATATTATATTTTGAGACTTAAAGTTTTGTAAAACGTAAATTTGAAAAAGATTGTGAAAATATTACATCGATTAAATATGATATTATTGCTTTACATGTTTATGGATTCTTTTCATAAGTAAGTGATGTCTGTTATGTCTTCAAATTTTGGGTTTAAGGCGTGACAAGTTTTGCCAGTTTTATGACTTCTTCTTGGAGTGCTGATTTTTTAGAATGGCTGTGTATTGCTGGTTTCTATCCGTCTCAAGATGATTACGAACCCTGTGTGCTTGCGGTGTGCCTCTTTGGCTGGTGGTAAACTCCTCTGAACCTTTTTGATTGTATAGTCATGAATTTGTCTCTTTTTTTTTTTGTTTTTTGTTGCTGGAATCATATTGTGTGCTGATTGTAAAGGTGCAATCCCAGTTATTTTTTGCTTTGATGTTCTGATGGGTCTCTTTTTGATGCCTTCAAGGTGTTAGTGGAAAATATGCTGGTTTTTGTTTAAGGGCATATTATCTTTTTTTCAGTCTTTTGGACGTTGCCTTTGTTCTTCTTTGGGGAACCCTTTATTTTCTCATTGATTAATGAAAGTTCTCTTTTGATTTTCCAACAAAAAAAAAAAACTACAAGTGTCATTTTTAAGGTTCATATTCCTTTTCCAGTATCTGAAGGTGAAGACCTTTCAATTGAAAATTTTTAAAATTTAGCTCAGAACTTTACCGTTGTGACCATTTTTGTATTAATTTTAAGTTAAAATATTGTAAGAGGAGATAATATTTTAAAGTCGAATCTTTGAAGCCAAAGCAATATCATTGAAAAGTCTTTTCGTTGTGCATGGTGGTGGTTCGAATTTGGAGAAATCAAGTTAAATAGGAACATGCACATGAAATATTGTACTTTATATATGATTATTTAATTTATATATATTTCAATATTCTTATCAGAATTAAAAATAGATATATTAGCAAAGATGAAAGGGTGCTTTCAATTTCAAAGAAATCCCGTCCCTATCATCACCACCCGTGATTGCTTTAGATCAGTGATTGATTGATTTGTCAGGATTCCGATAGGTTAAAATACTTCTCTCTGAATTTAAGAGAAAACAAGCCAACACCATCTAAAACCTGACTATAATTAGAGCTCTTCATTGATTGGAAAAATTAGATGAGAATTAAAGGGGTCATTCTACTTTCTCAAATTTCTCCCTCGTTCAACCTTTGAACAGTATAAACGTACGGAGTTGGTCGCAAGCAAAGGAATCCGTGCTCAAACCATTCGCCAGTTACAGCGGTTGAGGGACGATAAGTAACCTGTCACATCAGTTTGTCACTGTTTATAGAAGATGCCCAATATTCCTAAGTCCTTAAACGAGCTAAGCAAGAAGACAAAGCATCAAAATTATTTAACGCGTTCTCTCTTTACCACAGTTTGCTATTAATTTTATAGGACGTGGAGATGGTATATTATCTGCAATAATATTAGCATATGGTTTTTTGGCCACAAATCGTTCAATCACCGGCTTTTTCTTTTTCCATCAACCTTCACCATATCCACCTTATGAGAATTTATTCTTCAAATTTCGTATACAGAAGTACAGGACTGCACTTTCAAAGCATTATATAAAGTGAACAAGTCCTGTGCCTTCATTACAATCATTTTCGTTCAAGATACTCGAGACCTCTCGTTTAGTCTTTTGGGCTTCAAACTTTTAGCCCTGGTTTATGGGAAGAGCTGCTATAGCCAAATCTAAGATTTTAATGCTTAGGTAACGTTATTCTACGCTTTCTTACTGTAGATTTTGCCCTTTTTTTGCTTATGTTTTGAGAAGATGAACTCCAAACATGACTGCGATTGAGAATAAGTGTTCTGATATTAACTAATTTGATGGCGAACTCATGCAGGGGAGCAAAGGTAGTTGAGCGTTCTTTGAGCAAAATAGCGGGCGCAGATAAGGAGATTACCAAGGACAGGAGAACGAAGGATAAGGATATCAAAGATTCGTCGTCCTGGGTTCCACATCCGAAGAGTGGGATATACTTTCCAAAAGGCCATGAATGGGTGATGAACGATGTTCCAGACGACGCCGCTTCTTTGGGTTCGCCTTTTTGGCTCAGGAACGTTGATGGTGTTGAGAAACCAGACCCTGACCAAGTTTCAAGTCATCATCACTATTGCCATGCAAATATGTGAGCCACGTAATATATAGCTGAAACCAAAGTACCTTTAGCTTAATGAACGAACTACTATAGTAGGGAAGGTTTGTGAATAAATATTGTGGCCTTAGCTGAAATCATCAGTTGCGTGCTGCTACATGCATCGACAGCAGGAAACAACTTAATAGTGAAAGTAAATTCAACTTTAAATGCTATTAATATTTCCTAGTTGGAAAGGATATCCCAATATGTAACTCAATAACGTTCCTAATTTCACTTTCAAAGATCGAAATTAGGCCATGGATAAATTTCTCTTCCGATTAGTAAGCTCAGCTCTAATAATAAGAGTGAAATGGAAAGGTAATGCATGCATGAAAAAGATACAAATATCAACTCAATGGTATAAATTTTAAGTATTAAATTCTGTGAACATTTGCTTAGAGATGCAAATGAGCCAACCAACTTACAAGATATATACTTAATTTCAGCCCAATTTACTTTGAATTTGGCATGAGTTTCCTTTTCGTTTAAGCCAAAAGCCCACGTTAAAAAGCCTACGACAAAAAAAATTTCTTCTTACGTAGTCAACAGCTGAACTATCTTGAAGATATTTAAAGAAATCTGTCGCGGAAATACCGACGGCGGCGATTCCCTGTTTGATTAAGCAAAACCGTCAAAAGGCGTTATGTCCGTTGGTCACCGAAACGTTAAGGTTGTATAATTATAAATTTAATCTCGATATTGTGATCCAACGGTTAATGCAAACTCTTTCTTTTTCATTCAACACGTGGCTACATCTAAAACCGAATTCTCCAACCAACACAAAAAAATACCTTCCTTAGAAAAAGTGAGAAAAAAGGGAGCGTGTACTTGTCCAGAAATAACTGATAAGAGAGATAATAAAGCCTAATTTGGCGATAAAATTGAACATTTCATTTGACCGTCTGCTTCTTTTCTTCGAAGCTAACGCTATCGGATTTTCTTCGCACGCATTTTCTCTCGCGTTTCGTCGAAGGTTTCCAGCGGCTTCGCATCTTTTTCTTTTTCTTAATTCGGAATATAATTGGAAAGCATTTTTAATTATTTTTCTAAAGAGGAAACTTAATTGGTAAATTAGATCAAAAAGCATTTGGGGCTTGTGGTGAATGACGAGCGCTTCCGAGTTGTTCTATACTCGAAGGTCGAGAGTGGGCCGACCCGATCCAGATCCGGGGATTGGGTCCTCAATTGATCGGAATTACAATCGCCGCCATCATCTCAGTCACCACAATCACAGGCATGATTTGGACGGCTGTGATCATCTCCGTCGGTCCCCCCATGTGCGCCCAGTCAGCTCACGTGCCTCCTCTCAATCTGTACGCTCAATTTTTCCGTCAACTACTTTTTTGTTATTCCTTGTTAGTTGTTTATTTTTATTTGGTTGCTGAATAAAGAGAAATGAAAGATTAAACACGGAGTAATATGTTTTTGGAATTAAAAATAAATTGCATTTTTAATTTAAGTAAAAATTGGATTTTATCAATTTATTGAGCTTCATTGTCTGTTATCTGCGTCAATATTGAATTTTGCTTTGAAAATTAATTTTACAGTGTAAATTTATCAGTGCAATTACTGAAAAATAGTTATATATTGTAAATTTTTGTTGATAACTTATCTGAGCCCTAAGGTAACCTGCAGTAAAATTCTCCACTAACCTATCCAGAAAGAGATAGAGTAGTTTGATATAATCTCCTTTCACAACTAATAGTTGTACTCTCCGGATTGATTTATTTTCCGGGCATTGAGGTTGTATTAATACCTTCTTTTATCGGTGTTGAATATTTTGAATGCCTTTGAGTAATTCTATATTGAATTTGGCTTGGGCAGGAGCGTTCATCTATGCGATTTGATCAAGGTACCAGCCCGTTTGTATTAAGCAATGCTTTAAATGCAGACGCTGTAAGCAGTTCAAGTAGGCCAAGTTTGACATCAAATGAGAGGCTTCCTGGAGCAGTGCTTCTTGCAAGAGCGAGGCTTCTTGAGAGACTGAGAGGTGTGTCTGTTTCTACAAACAGGTTGGTGCTTAGAGCTCTTTGCAAGTTTGAAACTCATAGTTGCTGCATTGGTTTGTCATAGTTACCTTATTATGTTACTTGTCAAAATGAAATAAAAGGGACATTATAGCTACCTATGTCATTTTCTTATTTATCTTGAATATTATAATTCTGCCTGAGCTTTGACATCAACTAGAAGCCACTGTAAATCAATGATGCTGAACCTACCTATAGCACTTATTTTTGTTTGCTGTTCTAATTGGACCAAATTGGTACCTGCCATTCTTGGTCTGACACCAATTTTTTAAATGGGTGCCAACTTTTGAAGGACACCACATTGCATCCATAACTTTTTTGTGAAGTTTTCAGATAGTATAGACGAATCATATGAAAATTTGTAAAAGTTTACCTGAATCCAAATAATGATTTTGCTTTTGTACTCTGGTTTTGTGGATATGCTAGCAATTTATATCATAATTAGTGGGAAGATTAAGTGTGATGTAGTCAACTGTGATCCATTATCAGGGTACTAGGAGTCTGACTTAATTTAGCAATAAGAATAGATGTACTATATCATATGATAGATCTGTTAGGAAGATGGCCTGGGGCTTATAGCACTTCAATGAAGAGATTAGTTTCACTCACTCCATCCAGGTGGGGCTGGCAGGGACCCTGGCCTCCCCTTGGCTTGGGAAGTTTTTTGCTAATGTGTTAGCTTGTATCAACTAATTTGTATTTTGCATATATCTAAAACCAATTGTACATGTGACATACTTTTTTTCCCTCTTCATTTATTTGCCATTTCCCTTAATTTTAGTTTTTAAAATGGAACTTTATGAGCATTATGTATAATGTTTTCCAACTTATCTTCTGTTACTAGTTACACATAAATTTTTATTCAATCCTTTATATATGCCATATGATGATATGAGGTAAAGTATATATATTTTCTGTATGAAAGAAATTTATCTAATGTTTATATTCAATCACATTTTTATTACATCTGTACCTAGTATACTTATTGCTTGTTGTTAATGAGGTTAACTTCACAATTGTTTTACTAATATTTTTGTTATAATAAAATATATACCATATTTTCCTAAAAAAATTTTACCCTCCGCCCCCCCAAAAAAGGCAAATTCCTGGTTTTGCCCCTGATCCATACCTTTTTTTAACTTACCAAGCACTATGATGCAGCATTGCGGTCAGTTGGCTGGGTTGTCACTGAGTTCAGCTTTCAGTTGTTGTTTTTTCTTTCTTACCCTGGATGCTTTTATGGAACATCATATTTTTCACAGATTTTTTTTTTCCTTGAAGACCCTGTCATCACTTTGAAGTCCCACTTTTGCTAATACATTAAAACTGATACTGCTTTTGTTACTCCAAGCCATCAGTGTTACCATAATATCCAGGCCCACTGCTGCTGTTGGTGCTTTCTACCAAGTAGTGGTGGTTGTACTTGCATCACTAACTACCAGTAATGTCCAGTCCCACTGGTGCTTCTTATACTTGAGTAATGTTAGTGGTCCTAACACCACTAGCCACTATGCCTATCAGCCCACGTCTGCTGCCACTTCCTATCTATAGCAAATTAGTATTACCTTTTCCTAAATACGATTGACTGTTTGGGAGAAGCACATGTGGACCTATTGCACGTGTATTCATTAATGTTGTGTCCGGCATTCAGAAATGGACATATTTATGTCATGTTTTGCATTCAGTAGTGGACTTCAGAGTCCAAGTGACTGTTTAAACATTTGTACGCCATGGGTTTTTTTTTTTTGGTTGCTTTTTTTTATTTCATTTTTGGTTTCTTCCCTTTGTTATTCATTTGCTTGTTTAGGCGAAGCAGCAGAACTCCACCCAATGCTTACCGCAGGGAGTATTTATTGGGTGATGATTTCAGGCTGGTTGATGCAGGGGACTGGGGAAGTGATATTTCCACCGGATTGTCATCTGGGAGTTCCCCTTTTACTGACCTGACACCTCAAACAGAAAGGATTCAGTTGTTGGAAGAAACTAACAAGAAGCCTCCTGGTCTTACACAGGAGGCCCTGGACAGTTTGCCGCTGGAAGTTTTTAGCAGCGGGGAGGTGGACGTCGATAAATGTTGTCAAGGGAATCAAGGATTGCAGTATATGTCTGGAGAGCTTTGCGGACGAAGATGTACTTACACGGCTGCCTTGTGGGCACCGTTTTCACTTAGCCTGCTTAGATCCGTGGGTTAGAACGTGTGGGGATTGCCCTTACTGTAGAAGAAGTATACTTAAAAGGTAGTCAAGACTCGTGAATAGAACATAAGGGGTTTTTTTTTTTTTGTCCTTTTCCTGTGTTTCTTGTGCTCTGATGGAAAATTTTGACAGTTGACCCAACTGCAGATGAACTTTGTAATTTGAACTCCTTCGTGTATGTGGTACTGTATATTTAATAGTTGTGACTTCTTTTTGTTATGAAGAAGGGGAAAGATACTCCTTAATTTTGATAGCAGCAGAACTTAAAAATATAAAGCATCTATGTCTTATATTAAGTTGCCTGACCAAAATTCACAAACTAATTGTAAACAACACTTTAATTGCTATCACCATAAACAGTCTCAATCTATTCCCCAAAATCTTGTTCCTCGAAATTCCTCCATTTTCATCAGAAAATTAAAAAGGAAAAATAACCAAAAAAAAAAAGAGAGGGAGAGAGAGAGATTATACTAATACTGCTATTAGATTTTATCTTGTCATTTCAGTTGAGCAGCTTGGCAAAAACAAAATAACATGTGTGGACAGAGGTTGGTAACTGTATCTTTCTGTCAGGTTCACATATTTCACACAATTAATAATCTTTTAATACCCCCCAAACATCACATCTATGAACAAGTATTAAGTATATACGTAAAATCATTTGATAACTTATGCATGAATCCCTCATGCATACCCAAATGGAATAAGAGAAAATATTAAACCTAGTTTTATGTAGAACATTGAAATATTAAAATAGTCTCTGGCCAAGAAGTTCAAAGGGCTTTTCAGAAAAAAAAGAAAAAGAAGTTTAAAGGGCGAACTTAAAAAGCAGAAAAGAAAAGGGGAAAGTCAAAAAGAAAGAAAAAGAAAATGGGGAGGGGAAAGGAAAACTATAACAAATTAGGCCTTATGTTAGCGCGTTTAATACATAGTAATCCAGCGAGTATCGGGTCTTGTCATCTTCCCCTTCACGCGGCATCTCCCCTTTCTCTTTACCCCACTTCCCCCTCTCACTCTCCCTCTCTCTTCTCTTTATTTTTCTCTCTTAAATCTTCCATTACCTAACCAAAAACCACAGCAACAACAACAACAGAAAAAATCGCATTAAAACTCTCTATCTCTCTCTCTCTCTATTGACACCAAAAAAACCAAACGTCAAACCAATAAAAAGAAGAGAAGAGACGACGGCAGGTTATTCCATAGCAGAGGATCTTTCGAAAGGATGATGATGTTGCGGTCGCTTTCCAGGCCGCTTGAACGTTGCCTTGGGTTGAGGGCTGGTGGGGATGGTCTGATGTGGCACGCTGACCTCAAACCGCACGCTTCCGGTGATTACTCCATCGCTGTGGTGCAAGCGAACAACAACCTTGAAGATCAAAGCCAAGTCTTTACATCTCCTTTTGCTACCTACGTTGGTGTCTATGACGGACATGGTGGTCCTGAAGCGTCAAGATTTGTCAACAAACATCTCTTCCCTTTTCTCCACAGTAATTATTATTCTCATCTCTTTCAGCAATTGCTCATTCTTTTCTCTTGGGTTTTGGATATAGAATATGTTCTTTATTCTGCTTTTCTAGGAGAATAAAATTTTTATGGTACTTGTTGCCTTTTTTTATTATCGGATATGGGGGTGTGTTTGCATCTATGCTGCTATGCATGTTGCCCTGCCTTTGCATGTAAATTTTTCGTCTTTTTGATTTGCTATTACATGTGCATAGACTGAACATATAGTCTTGTGTGTGGGCATGACAGGCAAACCTTAAGCCCTCAAGGGAATCATCATAAAGCATCAAATATTTATCCGTTAGTTATACCCAATTGTTATTATGTTTTTTCTCTTTTTTGTTTTAATGGGAAATGAAGATTTTGTTGTAAATCTCTTCTTTTTTTTTTTGGTTTTAAGCATTATATCAGGATGTGTTTGTTAGTATATGGATATTGGGAACAACTTACCAGTGTTTATCATGCATGTTTAATTTGGATGTTTTTGATAAGTACACCAGTGTATAAAATGAATAAGAACATAGTCTGAATTTGTATCTATATGTGTTGGATAGTGGACTTTGAACTACGAGATTCAACAATCAATAACAAGTATAATTCAAGTTTTTGGCACCCCTCACCTCTCTCTTTTTTTTGGCTTTTGGCCTGCGTCATTGATAATTTTGCATGTGAAATCTAAAAAGAGTGATGGAAGGCATAGTGGATTGTAGTCACCCCTTTTGACCTTTAGTTTTTCCTTTTTAATTTGTAGAATTTGCTACGGAACAAGGGGGATTATCTGCAGATGTTATAAAGAAGGCATTCAATGCAACTGAAGAGGAGTTTTTGCATTTGGTGAAGCGATCATTGCCGCTGAGGCCTCAAATTGCTTCAGTTGGATCATGCTGTCTAGTTGGTGCTATATCAAATGATGAGTTATATGTGGCAAACCTTGGTGATTCAAGAGCAGTTCTTGGCCGGAGAGTTTCAGAGGATAAGAAAAAGATGGTTGTGGCAGAGAGACTGTCAACAGATCATAATGTTGGAGATGAGGAAGTCAGAAAGGAGGTTGAGGCTCTTCACCCAGATGATTCTCATATAGTGGTGTACACCCGTGGAGTTTGGAGGATTAAGGGCATAATCCAGGTACAGTTCTGTTGCCAAGTCGATGTATTAGAGTTTAGGTGTATATCAGTCAGTTTGAGGAATAGGAAATGTATTGGTTCTAGGAATAGTCAATGAAATCAGTATGCTTTTTTACCTTTTTGGTGCTTGACAATTAATCAGCTCTGTATCTGCCCCAAAGCAGACTCAAATTTTGAGCTGAGTTGATTATTGCCATCGTTTTTTTGTCCCAGGTATGATTATTGGTAAAATCTTTTGCATATTTACGCCCGTTGGTGTTCTTACAGTTCCTTTTGCTTGGTGGAGACGTTATATTACGCACACAATGCGTTATGCGTAGTAATGAAGCTATTCTAAAAAAGGGTTGTACTTCCAACTTTTCTCGGGAATATTTTTGTCCAACTTCTGGTACTGTCTCATCAGCGTGTTGTTCAAATAGTATTGCCTTCTATGCATGAGATGGATAAATGAAGACCCCTGAAGCATATGCTAAGCTTATGTAACTACAGGGAGTCTTTTCTCTGTTTTTTTTTTTTTTGGCTTATTTTTTCTCCTTTGGTGATTTCTTTCCCTTAACTTTAGCAGGCAACTGGAGCTTTATGCTTCAATCCTTACATGAGTTGAGGGAATAAGATTCATTAGCTTTTAATCTTACCCCAGATTGTAAGACTCTGGATTAATTAATGATTTTAGATCATGTGATGGATTGTGCTGGTCTAAGCATTTGTTTTTCTTATTCAGGTGTCGAGATCTATTGGTGACGTTTACCTGAAGAAACCTGACTTTTATAGAGATCCAATCTTTCAGCAATTTGGAAATCCTGTTCCCCTTAAAAGACCTGCAATTACAGCAGAACCTTCTATCCTGATTAGGAAGCTTAAGCCACAGGACCTTTTTCTGATCTTTGCATCCGATGGCCTATGGGAGCAGTTGAGTGATGAAGTTGCTGTAGACATTGTTTTCAAAAACCCCAGAGCTGTGAGTGTTCATGTTTGTCTTGTCAGTTAAATTAGCGGAAATGAATTCTCACTTTTATCTTTGAAACAAACTATAAACTTCTCCATAGCTCTTTGATATTCATTTTCAAATTTGCTGAATACTTGCAGGGTATTGCTAAGAGATTGGTAAGAGCAGCACTTCAAGCAGTTGCAAAGAAAAGAGAGATGAGATATGATGATATAAAGAAAATTGAAAAGGGAATAAGGCGCCATTTTCATGATGACATCACTGTGATTGTAATTTATCTTGATCAACCCCAAGGCTCTTCCAATAACAGGGTTAAACAAAATGCCATGGGGTGCACGACAGCGCCTGTGGACGTCTATTCCTTCAATGCAGATGAAGCAGATGAGGATCTGCTTCAAACAATTTCCTGAATACAGCAGAATTGAGTTATAGAGTAGCACACTGACTTTTCAAGTAAGTTTATTTATGTAAAGAAACACAATGATAGCTGGGATCGGTTCTGAACGTAGGAGTGTTCTTTGGAGAGAATATAGAGTTTGGAAGGTAATTAAGTCACTGAAGGATATAAGGTGGATGCTGATGGAAGCAGGCTGGTATAGATATTCATTTTCCAAGTGAAAGAAGCTGGCTGGTATAGCTTTTCCAAGTGAAGTTCTACGGCATTCAGTTTTCTGTCAGATTCTTGGCCTTTACCCTTTTTGAAGTTGATATCAATGCATCCCAGAAAAAATGAAGGCATCATTTTTGTATTGCTTTATTTTATGTTCATAGTCAACATGATAATCTGTTGCTTCTTTACCCCAAGTTTCCCCAACTCATTCATTCTTCCTAAAATCCACCATATCCGCAGATGGGAAGTACGTTAAATTTAGACATCATGGTTGAGAATATTGGAAACTGCGCTGTTCTTATTTTCTTTTAAAAACGGAGAGTACCAACACAACAAGATTGCCTTGTAATTTGGATGTCTAAAATAAAACAGAAAGGTGTTTAGTACCAATATTGTAAGACAGCTTCCTTCGATTGAACGGCAACTAGCAACCTATGCGTTAGGTGAAACGAACAGACCAAAAAGATAAAGCGACAACCAGTTGCGCCAAAACTAGGATGATGGGTTACGTTAACTTGTCCTTTGATATGCAGAAGGCAAAGACACAGTTTTTTCCTTTTTTTAACTTTGTCAATATGTTTTCCAATGTATAAATATAAGTCCAAATAAGAATTTTAAGTTATTTAAAGAATTTTATGTTTTTTCCAATGTTTTCCAATGAGTTAAGACTATACTATTACTATTTTGTTTTAATTGGTTATACCAAGTCAAAGATGAAATCGTCGGTGTCGTAAGATGAAAGGCAATGAAGGAATTATATTATACTAGTAATGACGTCATTATGTTGTGAGATTCGTTTTATGCGAATTGGTTAAGATTTCCTTGTCAAAATAAAGTGGCCAAAGCAATGGTCAAATACTTTAATTCAACCTAAATAAATACAGCAAAGAAATATCTGCCACCTGAATTAAAATCTTGAATTTTGTTTTACATAATATTTTAAATTTTTTTAATTAATTTAATTTAATTTAATATTTTTATTTTTAATTAAATACATTCTTAAGATTAAAAATTAATTAATGATCATTAATCAAAATTTACTTATCATTTTTATGACACAAAATTGAAAAGTGAAAAATACATGTGATCGTATTATCATGTTAGATAATATGGTAAGTTAATATATCATATTAATATCACATGTTGTAAATTGATAAATATTATTTTAATTAATAATAATTAATTATTTTTAATTATAAAAATGTATTTAATTTAAAATATATATATATATTTGATTAAATATAAATATTTATTTAAAAACTTTTAGATAATTCAAGAATTTTTAAAAAAATTATATTTTTTTATTATTAAAGTCCAAGAATTTGACCATTGACCATCACTGTTATAAGGACGTTAAGCGAACGGAAAGAACAAATTGAATGAGTGAATCACAAATTTTACATTTATGTGAGAAAAAAGAAGAAACAAAGAAATCTGTTTCGGTGTGTTTCGCTCGGACAGTAACCGAAACCTGCCCTTTGATAGTTTTACTTGCATTGGAAGAGGGAACTGCTCGACTTCTACTGCTCTGGAAGCAGCAATTTGTTCAGATTTTCGTCATGGAAGCGGTAAGAAACTTCCAAACTACTAATTTGGCTGGAGGATCGCAATAGACCTTTTCAAAATCTGTGCTTTTGCAATCCGAAGAAAAGGATGACTGCAAGCCATTTGGTCGCTGAATCAGTGTGGAAAACTATCGAGTCAACTCATCGTGGTCCTTCTTTTTTCCCCTCTATCTCTTCCTTCTTTCTAATACTATCATTTTTCCTTTTTAATTTCTATTTGGTGATCTTATGTACATGCTGTGTCACATTGGCCAGTGAGTGAGGAGCAGCTGTCAATGTAAGCAAATGCCCATTTTCTTTAATCTTTACTACTTGGATTTAAGAAATCAGATAGGATTAGAAATGGGTACTGATTAGTTCTTTAAACAGTAGCTCTTTTTTTTTTTTTCTATTTCTTTATCTTGAATTGCAGCTTGCATTTCTTGTTTGGTAAAAACTTGGAGAGAGCAACTAGGATAGTGGACCAAAGGGGTGTCAAGAAGATCTCTGGTGAGCCCAGCGGTCGTTCTATCTTTCAGGTTCATTCTCTTCTTTCCATATAAATCTCATTTTGCACAACCTTAATATAATATCCTGAACTGTATGTGTGTGTGTGTATTAGAGTTTTGGCAAATATAATCCGAAAAGTTTGAAAATTTGTCAGTGACTGCCTTGCTGTGAAATTTGGGTAATTTAGGCAAATGCCATTGTAACCATTCTCCCGAAAGTTTTTCTGAAATTGGGTTTCTTTCTTGTTGTTGTGTTAATTTAGGTTGTGGGAGAATCTAGGAGGAAGGAGGAGTATTTCTGTTTTCCTGAACACTATTGTGCTTGTTATTCATTCTTTTATGATATAGCTAACAGAGGAGAACAACTTTGTGTAAGATTGTGTTATTCCTTCTTTCTTTCCACACCTTCTCATTTTTCTTCCTTTTATTGCTTTTAATTTTTTTTTTTTTTTTTGGGGTCTAGTGTAAGCATCAATTAGCTGCAAGACTTGCTGGATCATTGGGAGCTTGTGTTGAAGTTAAAGTGTCTGATGAACAGCTAGCATTATTGCTTTCAGAACTCTAGATCTTTGTAATGAACTAACTCTTTATTTTTTAGATAAAGAGGTAATGCTGGAGAAATTAGCATGTATGGGATTTTTGTTTTATAATCAGAGGAATAGCCAGGTAAAACATCTAGGAAATGTATCCAGCACGCTACTTGTTTTGTCTATTGAACAACATCATTCTCAAGTTCTTGGCTGTTTATGTTTTGCTTTATTCTCTTCTTGCTTCTGTATTGGTTCTGAACAAGCATTGCTCAGCATTCCTGGTTGCAACTTTCTAACTACTAATCCCTTCCTATTATGTCGCCAGACTTTTCTTAATGGCTTTTTAAGATTACAGTTCCACAATATTAACAATTGTCACAATAATGAACAAAACAACAATCGAGTCCTGTTTGAGAAAATCAGAATCTACTTTATGTTTTTGACTGTAATTTACAGGCGGTGAGACAAAAATGAACAAATCCAATCCTTTCTAATGCAACATTTAGTCAAATCTCAAATCAAGGAACAATCTTGTGAGTTTTCATCTTTTCAATCCAAGAATTGAAGGACGTTTTCGAGTTCCTGAACCCAATGAATCCATGCTCTTTGCTCTTGTTCATGCTATCCAACAATGACTTTCCAGAAAGTACTGCATCAGCGAACCGCCATGCCCCTACCTCATTCAGTTTTGTTGGCACAAGACCCTTCTCTCTGACGATCTCATCCCACACTGGACCTTTGTCCTTCATCGTCTCAACCAAGCTGTGCCTCTCATCGCTTTCATGAAATCCGTAATCTTCAATCCCAAATTGCTTAGCTAACACCTTCCATAAATCCTTCCACTTGAACACGTCTCCATTGCTGCAATTGAAGGCTTCATTTTTTGCATGCCGATTCATTGCTGCCCATATCTGATGCTCTGCAATCAAATCTGCATCTGATGCATCCCGATACCCATCCCAAGCTTGTCGACTCCCTGGAAACCTTAATGGCTTGCCCTCATGCTTACATATCGCTGCATAAACGCATAAACTACCAACTACATTCATCAAACTACATGGCGAGAATCCAAAAATCACTCCAGGCCTATGAACTGACCATGTTAATCCATCCTTTTTCTTCACCTCTTCAAACAAAACATCCTCGAGTGTATAACAAAAATTCGACACGTTAAGCCTTGGAAGATCCTCACGAAATGGAGGATCATGGGGCTGAACCTTGCCAACCGAATCGAAAGGACCGGTGTAATGTCTACGTCCAGTTTGCAAGCATACATGTTTCAACTTCGGTGCATTTGGGATTACAGCTTTCAACACGTTGCGTAGCATAGTACCATTGACAATGCAATTTTCAGCTTCACTTGATTTCTCAGCCCATGCAACATAAAATATGTGAGTGACATCCTTAAGTTTTGATAGTTTATCTTGCGTTTCTTCTTCATTTGAGATGTTACATTGTACGTAATCAATACGTAGGGCGTTAGTCCAAGCAGGGCGGGGACGACGAGCTACGCCATAGACCTTCCAAGGTCCGCCTGGAATATCGGAGAAGGGAAGGATTTCGGCAAGGCTGCTGCCGACGATGCCTGTGATGCCAATGACGAGGGCAGCACTCTTGTACTTGGATGGTTTATCCTGCTCTTCCAATTTTTTCTGGACAATTTGACCATGAAAAACTTAGTTTATTGAGACATGGATACAATTAAAGAGAGAAAATAAACAAATTGATCAGATAAAAACGTATGGGCTTTACTTTACCTTTGCAGCTCCTATGGCTCCTGCCCACCACCAGCTCATTTCTTCTGATTGCTGATATGAAAGAATGCTCAATCTGCTCTCACAAATTGCGTTCCAAATTCCTTTTCTTTCTGTTCCTAGTTTTATAGTCATCCTCTCCGCAAGGTGACGTGTGTATTTTATATATAAAACTCATGCTCTGTAAAAATCATCCAGCCTTATCCATTTATTAGCTAGGCATTAGCCAAGTAGAGTCAAGTCTGATTTCCTGGATATCTTTGGCTAACTACAAGGTACATTGCTGTTGATAATGGGAAATGAATATATAATAAATTAAAGCACCACATCCACTCAGATTTCGAATTTTTGTTCTAATACTCTAATTTGTTTATTAAACAGATATTAAAGGGCATATAAAAATTATAAATACTATGGACTTGGAAGTTCGAATTATGGAAGTACCCTCTCTCCCGGAAATAAGTCGGCACGTAATTGGCGCACACGGATATGGCACACGTAAGCAGACTATAGTTTTCGTATAAAACAAAAATTAAAAAATAAAAGGCCAAAAACATGCATACAGGTTGTTGATGAATCATTGCTGCCGTTGTGGAATTTCAGACGCAGAATTGGTCTAATTTTGGCTTACTCGGCCCAGCTTGTTAACACCTCAGCGTACAAATCATGCTTGCGTGGAAGTCCCAGCGTCCAGAAAACACAATTATCTTCTACATACTATTATTAATCATTGCTACAAGTAATAGAATTTGAATTTTCATTGGGAAAGTAGGAGTGACTTATATTAAGAATGAAAGATGTATTTACCTGTAGGATCTAATGACAATTAAAAAGAACACTTTTAACAATGACCATGAGAAACAACAGTACAGATGCCAGTAAACTAACCACTCGAATAGAATTCCAATGGCTGTTGTAAATTGCCCCATTCCTGTATCTCTCTTTTCTCCCCTAGGTTGGAATATATCCTGATGCCATTTCATACACAAAGTTGAACCACTCTAAAAGATGATAAAGGGCTAGGTTAATGATGGCTTGAATCAACTCTCACTGACAACACGAGGCTTCTTCAATTACAGTGAATAAATAAACTTACCGTTATCGGCAAACCAGATAATATATAATTAGCATCCAAAAGGTTTAATATCATGCTAAGTTTGAGAAAACATTGAAACAGAAAATCCAACTTGCAGAGATATGGTGCACTTGTTACAGTTACATCTAAAGGGGTATTTATTGCACAAATGAAACCTATTATACATTTCTTTAGATAACAATTTTACAGACAAAATACGTTAACTGCACAATGATTTCTGTTTGATTGGTATAAAGCTGATTGCACATACCTTGGAAGTTTTTCAATTCCCCCCTTTCCTCATTCCTGTTTCTTGTCTCATCACTCATCAGCTGTACAGTCTTCTCCCCACAAGACTTAGCTAAATACATCTCTAAGCCTTCTAAAAGCTAAGAATTGCATATTAACCACAAGGAAAAACACAGAATCATGTACAAAATGACCATTTCTGCTTCCTCTCTCTGTGCTCAAACAGTAATAGCACAGTACAGATAGATTCTTTTTTTATGGAAGACCATCTTCTATGACCATTTTTCCACAATACGCTCTGATAATCTAATTTCCTCCTCCTTGGAAATATGCGGATCTAGCTTCTTCAGGTTGTTAACAAACGATCTTGCCTCATCCTGGCGATTGAGTTTACAATATCCATCTACCATGGAGTTGTATGTATTCTGGTTTGGTTTACACCCATGCTTAATCATGTATCTAACCAGATCAATAGCCTCCTCAAACATGGTATCAGCTGCATAACTTGCAACAAAGGTATTGTAAGTGATAACATCAGGCATGAGGCCAGAATTGCCCATTTCTGAGAAGATCCGGGAAGCCTCTTTCATTCGACCATTTCTACAATAGGCATAAATAACAGTGTTATATGAAATTATATCAGGTTTTATACCTTTTGCCAAAACTTCCCTTAGAACTTTTTCTGATTCCTCAAAATTTTCAGAGCGGCTATACATATACATCAGACTATTGTAAGTTGTCAAGCTAGGAGTAAAGCCACTCTCATTCATGAAGTTCAAGACCTCATTTGTCTTGGAAACCATCTGCCTTCTTCCATATATTGAGACCATGGCATTTAGAGTAGTTATGTCAGGTGAAAATCCTTTCTTCCTCAATTCTGAGAAAGCACGCTCTGTTTCCACAAGAAGGTCACATTTACTATAAACCAAAACAAGTGTCTTTAAGAGCACAGCATGAGGTTCAATGATACCAGAATATATCTCTTCTGCAAGGGCATGCATCCGATCTACCTGCTTCCCATTGGCATAAACATGAAGCAAAGAACAGTAGGTTAGCTCATTGGGTTTACACCGACCATCTTTCATTTCAGCAAGTATTTTCTCAGACTGTTTCCAAAGCCCTCCCCGCGCCAATGCAGCCAAAACAGCATTATACGTAGAAAGGTCTGGGGTAACTCCAGCTTCCAGCA
Organism: Theobroma umbraticum; assembly: GCF_002168275.2. Classification (NCBI taxonomy): domain Eukaryota; kingdom Viridiplantae; phylum Streptophyta; class Magnoliopsida; order Malvales; family Malvaceae; genus Theobroma; species Theobroma umbraticum. The sequence goes on along the minus strand of NW_018397254.1, from coordinate 8,172,493 downwards.
TTCTCTTATAAACAGACATGGCTTGATCAAAAGAACCACAGCGACTGTATGCACTAATTAGGGTGTTGAAAGTGTCCCTTTCAGGTACAAAACCTGCTCTTTTCATCTCCTTGAATACTCTTGACACTTCTAAATCCATCCCATTTTGCCCAAACACTGCCAATAGTGTATTCCAAGTCACAATATCTGTTGCACCATTGCAAGCCTTGATCTCATCAAAAACCTTCATCATCTCAGTAAACTTTCCTCGGTTACCGTGCATCTTAATTAGAGCATTGAAAGTACAAATATTTGGCCTGCAACCTGCACTTCTCATCTCCTCGAAAACCCCCATCGCCAACTCATCTTTCCCGGCCTTCTCAAATCCTGACAAAAGAGTGGTATAGGTAAAAACATCAGGTTTAATCCCTTTTCCCTCCATCTGTCTTTTCAAGTCCATTGCCTCCTCCAATAGACCATCCCTAGCATAGGCAGAAATCAATGAATTATAAGTTACAATGCTAGGTGTAAAACCATTAAGCTCCATCTCTTTTAAAACCTCCACGGCTTCCTTAGGTCGCCGAGACTTGCCGTACACATCCAACAACGCATTATAAGTGACATTATCTGGACTAAAACCAACCAATTTCATTTCATCAAAAACCAAAGCCGCTTCCTCATGCAAAGACCCTCTACGGCAACAGCTTATAAGCGTATTATAGGTATAAGCATCCGGGGCAACTCCATCACTCTTCATTCCATCAACAAGAGCCACGATTTTACTCCAAGGCATACCCATTTTACCATACACATTCAAAATCACATTATAAGTTATCAAAGTAGGTTTGCAACCCTCTTCTTCCATTTTCTTAAAAACCATCATGGCTTCCCTATACCTCCCACTACCGGCACATGCAGTTATCAAAGAAGTATAAGCATAAACATCAAGATTAAACCCTTCTTTATGCAAGCTATTTAACAAGTTGGCTGCAACAGATACCCTCCCTGCTTTTCCTAACATACTAATAATAACAGCAACAACGGAATTATTCAAAACCAAGTCACAGTCTTTTCTACCCTTAACCCAATTAAAAACACCCAAAGCCAAGTCATGTTTCTTGTAAAAACCTAAACCTTTAACAATTCCCAGCACTTCAGCAGTCAAAAAATCTGCTTTTGCATCTGGGTTTTCTTGGTATTGCTCAAATAACTTAGCCAAAACACTGTCAAGTTGATTGGAATCAAAAGAAGAGTCAATTAAGGAATTGAGAACCTGCTGACCCTGAGGAGAGAGACGGTTATGAGTCCAGGGCTTCCCACGGTTGAGGTCACGTGAGCGGCCGATACGGGTCCGGGTCCGGGTCCGGGCTTGTGGGTCGATGGGTTGTTGGGGCTTGACGCTATGGCGAAGGAGGAGGTCTTGAAGGATTGGAGTTGAGGAAGGTGGCGAATTGGGTAGTAAAGTTGGATTTTGTTGGTGGTGGTGGGTTTGGTTTAAAAATGGGGGTTTTGAAGGTGGAGGATTGGGAAGGAGTAGAGGTAGAGCTAGTCTCTCTGCCATTTAGACAGATTATGAGAAGGTTGAAGCGTTTCTATGGTTTAGCAAGTCGAGCAGGTAGAGAGAAAGAGAGAGGGAGAGAGAAGAGTAGTTGATTTTTAGCAAACAGCTGGTGTCCTCTTCATTATTATTGTAACAAGAAACTTAAACAGTCCGCACTCTCTCTGTTTAAGTTTAGAAGGCTGGGGACAAAGATATGAGAAGAGGATATTTTGGGAGGAGGGAGATTCGATTCCCCTGTGGTTAAGAACGGACAAGATTCTATGACCAATAAAAGCGTGCCATGTCAGCTGTGAACCTAGTCAAAAATTGGCGCCCTCGGCCTTTAACCTCAATAAATTTATGAATTTGTAATCAATGGAAGTTGATTGTGCTCCAAGCTCCCAGCTAGTTTACTAGAGTTCGTTTTGGTTGCGATGGACCATCTATGTGTTGGAAAATACTACAACCAAATATCTTATAATAGGCAATGATAGCGAGTTTCAAAAAGCTGATACAAAAAGGGTATCCAGTCCCGTTAGTCCTTGCTGACTACCATTGTTCATGAACAATATCCCCTCCTCCCTCAATGCCAAAGATTGTTAAAGCTATTTTGAAACCAGATCAATCAAGTGGTAACCAACTTAGTACTGATTTGTAATAGAAACCATTTGTTAACCGCTACTGCAAAATTCCAAGATCTTCGCATGTTGAATAACACGCATAAACTTAGAAGGCACTATTAATATTGCATAACAGTCTACATATTAGGAAATTCAGAAACAAAACTCTTAAAAGAGTACTTCTGTACGCAAGTACTAATGCTAAAAACATCAGTAATTGAAGAAGCCAGGAAGCATGGTTTTCTCCAGTATCCACAACAAGGAGAGAGGCCCCATAAACAGAGGTTGTTTCCTATTTTTCCAAACTGACTCTCTCTGGGATCCATCAAAGAAAGTGAGGACTAATCAACCCAGCTACTTCAAGAAATCCAACCCGATCTTTTCCTCCAAATATCTTCTTCAGCTTCTCATCACAAATTATAACCCTCCTGTTTTCAGGGTCCTAAAGAAATGGCCAGAAAAGAACCAAGTCAGTTAAACGTTATTAGGTTGTTGGCAATTAAATAAAAAAATTCAGAGCATCAGTACACAGAAATTTCTACATCCATCAACAGAGGACAAACAAAAAAGAAATCAAAACCCTGGTAGCTAAAGTTCATGATACCTTCCATTCACAACCAAAGTTATATACATCACTTGGAAAGCTATCTAGTAGAATCAGCCTGATTACAAATTCAAATGTCTCTCAAAGCATACATGCATGGAACATATCTCACGCAGAAATAGATATTTGAGCCATCAGCTTCCCCGAAGGCTTCTTGGTAGTAATCAGAAGTCAGAACCACATAGAAAATGTCGCCTAACTTTAATAGGTCTCCAGCACAATAACATCACAGTCATTATGATGAATGCCCCAAAGTCAGGCAGCAGCATTAACTCCTGTCAAGGTATTGGATTTCTAGCATTCAAAGCTTCTCTTTTATCCAAGAGGACTATCTGTAAGTCCTTAGCTAACTAATAATAATATACTCTTAAGAAAGAAACCAACTTTGGTATTACAGATAACTCATAACAACGAAGCCTACAGCGCAGTGTAATCAAAGAAATTGCACATAGTAATGTTCAGCAACTTCAAATAGAGAAACTCATCTACATAACCCCAGTTCCCAGCATATAACCAGCAAAAGTTTATCCAAAACACAAAACTGAAAACACCTCAAATGCGAACACCATATCACTATGTAATATTTATCAAGAAAACCAAATTATACATTCACAGTAACAAGAAATGAAGAAATAGAGATAAAATCCATCCAAAATCAAAACCCTTCCCCATTCCGACCAACCAAACACTACCTTATCCGTACACAGAAACACATTTTATAACAAAAAAATACTATTTTAAAGAGCAAAAAAAGAGGGAAAGAGAAAAAGGATAATGGACCTGAAGATTGCGCTCTTTAATGTAAGCCCAAATCCGCTTAAGAGCTTGAGTGCGGGGAATTTCGGGGTCTCCAACCACAGCTTGCATCTCAGGCGACACACGTTGCGGCTTCATGATACCACGTGGCCGTCGGGTACCGGTGGCGTGCTTTGAAGCCGTAGCTTGAGTCACGGCTCGCCCCATGCGCACGTTAGTGGGAAGAGGGAGACGGAGAGAGGAAGAAGAGGATTTGGCGGAAAACGGCCCCGTTTGGGAGGAGATGAAAGCGGAGAAAATGGCCGAGGAGGCTGCCATTTTTCAGTTTTAGTTTGTTTTGGAAGAAGAAGGGTTTTGTGCTATCCTCTTGCTTTTTGGATTTTGGGTTTGTTTTTGAGACAGGGATGAGAGATATATATGGGGTTTTTTATTTTATTTTCCTTTTAATTTCCGTTCTTTAGCGTGAATTGTAAGAGGGAATGTTTTTCGAGCCCGCCTTAAATCACCAGGGAAGTGAATTTCGAGAGGGAAGTTACGAAATTAACCTTGAAACCCAAGCCCAGTTCCCGTCCCTCTCCATCCACCTATGATCCGATTGGGCCTACAACCCAAAGCAGAAAATGGTTTACGTCTACGACCCAAATACCACTCTACTGAACTAATTTAATATATGGAGCGCTTTAAGGCCCAAATGGCAATGGAAATCTCATAGTTCTAACTAGAATTTCTTTTGTAACCTGGATCTCCTATTCTATGAATTTTTTTATTTTACTCATTTTTTATAGTCAAAATAGTTTTTAACCTACGGTTTTACCATTAATCCCGCATGGAAGAGTGATGAAAACTCACACACGCACAAATGAAACTTAAAAAATGAATAAAATTATTTGAAAATTTAAGTTGTGATTAACTAGGATAAAATACTGGTTGGTAAAAATAAATACTAATAAAAATAAGATGTGGAGAAAACAATATGCTTTTTTGTTACTAATTCATATAATAATGAGCCTGCAGATTTTACTGATTATTAGGTGAATACCGAATTCAGTGCTGATTTTATATATTGTAATAAACTCGGCAAATAATTAAGGGACCCCTTCTCTGGTTTTTAATTTTCTCCCTTTGAAGGGGTGGGGAAACGATTTTTCAATTATTGTAAAGCAACTCTCTTTATTTTGTCAGATAGTGAACATTTTTCCTGCAACCAGAAAACTCACATTTCTATTTTCCTAAGGCTTGCCAAAATTAATCTCATGGGAAATCTAATGACATTTCAGATTTTAAGGCAAATATGCAGAAACAAAACTCTAAAAATCTGCTTGGTCTAACTTTTTTATAGCTTAAAAGCTATTATGAAACGTTAATAAAAAATAATAATTTTTTAAATTAAGTTAAAGTTGTTTGATAATCTGTTTGACAAAATAAATTATATAAATTCTAATTTCGATTAGAATTATCATAAAAAGTATTCATACCATCTTCAATCACTCAATAAAGAAATGAAACAACTTTCAAACTTGTATAATAATAATAATATTATATTTTTATTGATTTAGCAAGTAATTAGACCATAATACCTCAATTTTCAAAAAGAAGTAATAAAGGAAAGTAGTATATTAAAATATTTTTTGGTGAAAAAGAGAGAAATTCTTTAAATAATATTTGAATGCAGTTTTAAATTTTAAATTTTTTTTAATTTTTGTAAGAAAAAAAATTTATATTTTGTTATTTTGTTATTGAATTTTTCGTTTCTTTTAATAATCTCCGTAGAAAGAGGTAGAGGAGAAAGAGATTGTAATTTGAGTTGAAAAAGGGTGATTTGTAGAGAAAATGAAAGGAAAAGGAAACTGACTGAGAGAGAGAGAGTTATTTTTTAAAAAATTGATGTATTTTTGAAAAAAAAAAAAGAGAAAGCTCT
>NW_018397254.1:8164302-8167066 GCF_002168275.2 Theobroma umbraticum | reverse complement strand
TTTTCTTTAATTTTTTTTAAATTTATTTTTTAAAAAATATTTTGTAAATAATTTTTTAAAAATTATATTTAATTTAATTTTTACTTTTAAGAGGTTAATAAATTGAAAAAAAAGTAAGACTAAACATATTCCAAGAGTTTAGAGCTTTTTCCTTTTTAAGTGGTAGAATTGGAAAGCTCAAAAAGGGCAACCCCTTTTTGCTAGTAATGAAAAAGGTTTTGAGTTTGAGCACATTAGGGAATGATATATCCTATCCAAAAGAGTTGAATTGGAGTGAAATTTTACTCTTAAAAACACAATCTCGAACTCGAAGGCCCAAGCCCTTTTTCCTCCCCAACTTGCAGAGAGATGAAATGTTACAATCACAAATCTCAGTCTCAAGCCTTCTTCATGGCACTTTTCCTTTTTTTCCTTATGAGAGTCACTATGACCTTAACTGAGACGTAGGGGTGAAGATCTGAGTTGGGGGTGTGACATTTAATTTGACGTCAGTAGTTTTGATTAAGACACATGATATTGCAGTTGAAATTAAGAAAATAGGAGGGCATAAAAAGTCGGCTTCAATTCATGAGGAGGAGGAGGAGGTCGATTTATATCCTTTCAATATCTGGAAAGAAATGTACGGGCCAACAGGAGGAGGCTAACGAGTTAACATCATTTCATATTTTGGAGATGACGACCGTTAAACCGACGGGGCCCTTCCTCCTCTCTCTCCTCTCAATCCCTTGAACTCTAAGCTGCTTATGGGCCACTTTTACTTCGCCGCTTCTCATGCTCAGCTTCAACAAATATTTCATAATGCAGCAAAACATTTTTACTCGTTCTCTTCCTCTTTTCCATTTCTGAGATAAATCTGCTTTTTTAGGTGCATCAGATAGATTCAATGTCAGAAACCAAGAAAGCACTACTGATTTCCCTTGAACCCTCTTACATGTATATTAAGTTACATAATAAACATTGAAAAAACTTTAGACCACGTTCAGATTCAAATAATTAGCTAGTTGTAATGGAGTTTGTAACATATAGCACCCCATTCACTGTTTCAATGAGACGTGTAAACGGAAGATTGGAAATGGCATGCAACCCACGTAAGGCTTAAAGAGTGTCACATGAAACTTTAAAAGAGTTGTGTTAGTGAATTGTACGACGTGCACAAATCTTGTTGAAAGTGTTAGGTGATGAATTGAAGGCGTAAGAACCAACCGAAGTTAGGAACGGAGATGAACAAATCTAATTCAAACTTTCAGTGTTGTTAATTCTCTAGTAAATGAATGGAGCTAAGCAGAGCTAGAGTATCCAAAGTGAGAAGGAAGGGCCCATGTTAATGCAATCATGAGAGAGAGAGAGAGAGAGAGAGAGAGAGAGAAGGGTCTAAACCAAATGGGGACATAAAAATTAAAACTTAAGATGAAAATCCGCACTGACGATCATGCAATGCAGTGGCCAGAATTGCAGTAGCGGAAAAGTTAAAAACGGGAGTTAGGAGACATGTTTAAAACTGGATTGATCTATAAGCAAAGTTTCTTCTCTCAATACGTACAAACTTTATGTGCAATGGCCACCAATTCCAAAGGGACACGTGAAAACCAGTTGATCATCTCGGTTAGAGACTAGGACCCTCCCAAAATTAAGGCTTTCTCTCACGACAATTATAAGTTGGAACTCAAGATAGAGATGTAGCTTGCATTTGCATAGTTTCAATTTCATTATCAACACGTCCATTGGTTTATTTGACATGGGATTTCCCTGTTGATATCAGTTCTAGAAATGAAAGTTTGTCATTTCATCATTTAAGTGTTTTAGTTGAAAGGAAATAATCAGTAGGAAGCATATAATGAAAGGAAGTACTTACTTAAATCAGTAGGGAAGCAAAATAATGAAGGTAAGTGCTTTCTTAAATCACTAGCGTATTAAAACTTTGAGTAATTTGCTTTACATTATCTTGCTGCTGACTTTGATATTGGCGTGAAAATATATTAGTAATAATCATGTTGAAACAGCGAAGAACACCTTTGGTCCAAAAGCACATATCATGGCGTGACAGCGCAGCAGGTCCTACGAATAGAGGCGGTGCAGATGCTCCAACATAACAACCAAATCTGGATGATTTCTCCCCCATAACTAAACTTATATTTAACTTAGCGTACAAATTACATTTGCCAGTTCGTCATAAAAAGATCCAGCTCACACAGATGGTGGCCCGCTCCCCAACTAATCATTATTCTGCTGCACATAACGATCAAAACTATCATGCTCCTTTCTTAATTCATCCAAATAATCCACCACATGCTTTTGTGAAAATTTGTAGCCTACCCAATACGGCACAGTCTTTCCATCCAACCAATTGTTTACAGCAGTAAAATTTTTTGTTGATAATGACCTTAATGTGAATAAACACAACTTCCTCAAAAAAAGTTTCTATAAGGAGACACACTGTTTAAATTAATATAAAAAAATTTAAACTAAAAACTATTGCATGATTGGAAGTTGATAACGATGGAATTATGGAACTACCAAATTAAAACGAAAATATTACAATTTGATGGACAAAGCTTTGACAAAATGTTCATCTACAGAAAAGCCACTTGTTTTTTAACAAAGGTCAGAGTAACTAACGAATCATTTATAATCATCAAAAACACATAATAACCAAAGCCCCACATCGCCACTTGTGTGTGCTATTCACATTTTACCTTACCAAACGGGGAAATTTCTAACTAGTACAAGTAAAAGTTAAAGAAAAAAGAAATTTTCTTTTTTTTTT